>NW_027145054.1:0-28713 GCF_026170545.1 Melanerpes formicivorus
CCCTCGCAGCAGCCCAGCCCTCCTCAGAGCAAATCCTGCAGCAGCCCCAGGCAGGAAGCCACAAGGGTTAAGCTCTTCCTGCAGGAGCTAATTTAAGGTCAGCCAAATCCTGCTGACAGATTATTTTGCACCTAAAGCGTGGCTTGGCCACCACAGCCTGGCAGGACCTGGGGGGCAGTTGGAGGAGCTGGTGGCAGCTCCATGACCCACGCTGGAGGATGGAGCAGCCCTGGCCCAAGAGCAGGACTGTGGCAAGCATGGAGGAGCTCTGCTCCGTGCCAGGTGCCAGATGAAGCTGCTGAGATGCAGGCAAGAGCCCACCCCGTGCATGCCACAGGAGTCTGCCCCCTCCCCAGCCTGTCACTCTGTCACCTCTGCTTTGCTGTGACAGACAGACAAGCCCCAGCTCCCAGGACCATCAATTATTCACTGCACCATTTCTGAATATTGATGTTAAAAGCAAGCTCCCAGCTCGCCCCTGGCCTCTCCACTGCCACACCACAAACCCCTCCACGGAAGCGTGGGGGGCAAGGGGGCACCATCCAGTACCACCTGCATGTCCACTGCCCTCAGCTCTGGGCTCAGCAGGGGAAACCACCTCGGCCCTGGCATCGCCCGGTGCCCGCCCTGCTCCCGAGGGACTGATCCTGGCACCCCGGGAGGAGCCCAGCAGCACGGCGCTGGCAGGGAGGAAGGCTGATGGAAGACAGGGCTGTGTTGGTGGAGACAAAAGCAGCTTGCTCCCTCCTCCCTCCCTCTTTCACCAGAGGATATTTGCAAATAAGCATTTCCTGCCTCTGTTTATACAACTTCAGGAGACTTCCAGCAGCAGCCTGCTCCCCACACCGTGTCATTACCCTTCATTAGTGCAATTTCCCAGGCTTTAGGTGGCTGCAGAAGGAAAACAGAGGATAATGCACCACTCTGAGAGCTGCAGAGAGGAGGAAAACAGGGAGGGGAGCAAGGCTGACTTGCAGCCTTCTGGCCAAGGCATTCCCAGAGCTCCAACATCTGCTTCCCTCCTCTCGGCACCCCGCGGGCACCTGCGGCTCCTTGTGCCCACCCAGCGGGGCACCAGCTGCCACGGGGCAGCGGGGGCTGAGGCTGTCCAGCCACAGGCTGCATCCTCAGGGGACACCTAAGACCCTCTAGCAGGACAAGGGCACCCCCAGCACCGTGGTGTGGGGGCTGCTGAGCCCAAAGGGTGCTGCCCACCCCTGCCCAGCTGCGGTGACGCTGGGCACAGGGGCATGTGGTGGTGCTGGCTCTGCAGCTCCAGCACAGCATCCTCAGGGTAATTAGAGGCTGAGCTCACAAACGAGGTGGATGTCAGCACATTTCCAGAGTGCTCCTGCTCACTGCTGGGCAAATTAAGCTGTTTCCAGCTCTGCCAACCTCCCTGGCAGCCCTGGTAGCCCCTCAGGGCAGAGGCAAAACCCCTGCAGGCCAAAGCCCCTGTACCCAGCACAGCAGCTGGCAGAGCAGCGTGTGACCCACAAGCCAACATCCACCTCTGCTCTCCCATACCAGCCCTGCAGCTCCCACAGGGACATGGAGCTAGGTGCAGACTGCTAGTGTGCCCCTGGGGCAGGCAGCACAGCACAGGCCCCCCCGTGCCCAGGGCACAGGGGCTTGGGCACTCTGCAGGGCACTGAGCCAAGGCTTAGCCAGGAAGGGTGAGCCAGATAATGCGAGGTTGAGCACTGCTGGCTCGTTCAGTAACCACAAACAACCCTCCAGAGGGACTGGAGCAGCCCTGCTACACCACACAGACACATCCTGCTGTTGGGTTTCAGAGCAGGAGGGCAGCTCTGGCTCTGCACACCGAGAAAGAGCAGCAGAGTGCCACAGGAGCAGGCTGCCCAGGGAGCTGGTGGGGTCCCCAGCCCTGCTGATGGTCAAGAAACCCGTGGCCATGGCACCTGGGCAGATGGTGGAGTGGCCATGGTGGTGCTGGCTTGAAGCTGATGGTCTTTGAAGGCAGAAAGAGTTCTGTGATTCTATGATGCTGGTGGAGAGAGGATGCCTTGTGCCCCCCTCCCCAGCCCTGCAGCAACACAGGCAGGGGGCTGCACAGAGCTCCCCCAGCCCAGGCCCAGAGCAGCCTCACTCCACAGACCTCTCCTCCCCTCACAGGCCCCTGGGGGGGGATTGAGTGTCCAGCACAGGTGGGCAGCTGAGGCTCCACTGCCTCAGCCCCACAGAGTGCTGCAGTTGGAAAAGCCCTCTCAGGTCACCCAAGCCCAACCAGCAGCCCAGCACCACCCTGGCCACCAAACCCTGGCCCCAGCTGCCATGGCCACAGGGTTCTGGAACCCCTCCAGGCATGGGGACTCCACCAGCTCCCTGGGCAGCCTGTGCCAGGCCCTGACCACTCTGGCAGCAAAGACATTCTTCCTCCTCTCCAAGCTAAGCCTCCCCTGGCACAATTCCAGGCCATTTCCTCTCATCCTACCACCTGATATTAGGGAGAAGAGACCAACCCCCTCCTCACTCCCAACCTCCTGGAGCAGAGCCCAGTGCTGCTGTGCCTGCTGGAGGTGGCAGCTAGGGAATGAGATCGCCAGAGAGCGCCCAGCTGGGCAGAGCTGGCACCTGCCCCCCTGCTGCCCACTCCTGCTGCAAGAGGGAAGGGCTCCCAGGAAAGAGCCCTCGTTTGCAGATGCTCTGAGACCCGAGGCAGCTTTTGGGTTGCATCCCTGCTGTACACAGCCTGGTTTATCGCCCTGATGCTTCCTCCTGCAGCTCGGCCCCGCCGCGGCCCCTCCCCAGCTCACGGCGAGGCCTCTCTGCCCCTCCTGGAGAAAAACCTGGGCTGAAATTGCAGATTAATTAAAAGCTGTAAATTGCAGAACCAGATGTGCTAACTCACAGCCTCAGCCTGCCACGAGGAGGAGGATAAACCATTTGAAAATGGAAAGGAAAGAAGGAGGGAGGGGGAAAAAAAGAGGGGGGAAGGGAGGGGGAAAAAAAGAGGGGGGAAGGGAGGGGGAAAAAAAGAGGGGGGAAGGGAGGGGGAAAAAAAGAGGGGGGAAGGGAGGGGGAAAAAAGGGGGGGGAAGGGAGGGGGAAAAAAAGGGGGGGGAAGGGAGGGGGAAAAAAAGGGGGGGGAAGGGAGAGGGGAAAAAAAGGGGGGGAAGGGAGAGGGGAAAAAAAGGGGGGGAAGGGAGAGGGGAAAAAAAGGGGGGGAAGGGAGAGGGGAAAAAAAGGGGGGGAAGGGAGAGGGGAAAAAAAGGGGGGGAAGGGAGAGGGGAAAAAAAGGGGGGGAAGGGAGAGGGGAAAAAAAGGGGGGGAAGGGAGAGGGGAAAAAAAGGGGGGGAAGGGAGAGGGGAAAAAAAGGGGGGGAAGGGAGAGGGGAAAAAAAGGGGGGGAAGGGAGAGGGGAAAAAAAGGGGGGGAAGGGAGAGGGGAAAAAAGGGGGGAAGGGAGGGGGGGAAGGGAGAGGGGGAAAAAAGGGGGGGAAGGGAGGGGGGAAAAAAGGGGGGGAAGGGAGGGGGGAAAAAAGGGGGGAAGGGAGGGGGGGAAGGGAGAGGGGGAAAAAAGGGGGGGAAGGGAGAGGGGAAAAAAAGGGGGGGAAGGGAGAGGGGAAAAAAAGGGGGGGAAGGGAGAGGGGAAAAAAAGGGGGGGAAGGGAGAGGGGAAAAAAGGGGGGGAAGGGAGAGGGGAAAAAAGGGGGGGAAGGGAGAGGGGAAAAAAAGGGGGGGAAGGGAGGGGGGAAAAAAGGGGGGAAGGGAGGGGGGAAAAAAGGGGGGAAGGGAGGGGGGGAAAAAAGGGGGGAAGGGAGGGGGGGAAGGGAGAGGGGGAAAAAAGGGGGGGAAGGGAGGGGGGAAAAAAGGGGGGAAGGGAGGGGGGGAAGGGAGAGGGGGAAAAAAGGGGGGGAAGGGAGAGGGGGAAAAAGGGGGGGAAGGGAGAGGGGGAAAAAGGGGGGGAAGGGAGAGGGGGAAAAAAGGGGGGGAAGGGAGAGGGGGAAAAAAGGGGGGGAAGGGAGAGGGGGAAAAAAGGGGGGGAAGGGAGAGGGAAAGGAAAGAGCAAAAAGAAAGTGAATAAGGGACAAAGAAGAAAAAAGAAAGGGAAAAAGTGGGGAAAAAAGAGCAGGGGAAAAAAGCTGCAGGAAAGATGAAGAGCTCTCGTTTCAGAGTGTGCTCTGTCCCCCTGAGCTGTCACATCCAGCCCACAGCCACGTCACTCCATCCTCACTGTGGCCCAGCCAGGACTCCCAGCCTGGCCTCCCAGGCCCCCTGAGATGCTTCACACACGCCAAGGAATCAGTGTGGAAAAGGTTGGAAGGGACCCCCTGAGCTCATCGAGTCCAACCCCCCTGCCAGGGCAGGGCCCCCCAGAGAAGGTCACCCAGGAACACATCCAGGAGGGTTTGGAATGGCTCTGGGCATGGAGACTGCACCACCTCCCTGGGCAGCCTCTTCCAGGGCTCCCTCACCCTCCTCGTGCTCAGATGAACTTCTGACCTTCCAGCCTGCACCCCCTGCCCCTTGTCCTCTCCCTGGGCACCACTGAACTATGCCTGGCTCCATCCTCCTGACCTCCACTCTTGAAGTATTGGTCAGCCTTGAGGAGAGCTCCCTCAGGGAGCTGTTTGCCCTCCCAGCCCTGCCCTCCCATCCCAGTGCCAGCAGCTTGCTCCCGCAGCCGGGGCAGGGGCACTGCTGCTGCTCAGAGCATGCCAGCCTGCTCACACCGAGCTCCAGCTCCACATCCACATGCAGGGAGGGACAATGCCACGGAGGACACCCTCCCAAAGGTGGCCTGCCCCTGCCCCGGGGCTGCCCAGATCCACCTGACCAAGCTCTGCCTTCCTGAGGGCCAGGGGGAGCAGATCCCACCCTGCTGCCCTGCACAGCTGTGCCAGTCGGGGCTCTAAGAGGGGACAGAGACAGATGTGATGCTCCCCGGGGCTGGGGACACTGCTTTTGGTGCCCAAGGACAGTCAGACACGTGTGACCACCATCTGCTCCTGGCAGAGCAGGAGCCAGCTCGGGCACAAGGGTCACCCTCTGCCCCTGTGCTGCCACTGACCTGCCCTGAAGGACACAGATTCATGGACTGGGTTGGAAGGGACCTCAAACATCATCCAGTGCCAAGCCCAGGATGCTCAAGGCCTTGGACACGTCCAGGGAGGGAACATCCACAACCTCCCTGAGCAACCTGTGCCAGAGTCTCCCCACCCTCACTGTCAGGAATCTCTTCCTCACCTCCAGTCTCCATCTGTCCTCCTCCAGCTTCAATCCATTCCCTCTCATCCTGTCACCACAAGTCCCTTGTCAGAAGTCCCTTTCTGGCTATCTCCCTGGCACTCCCCACACCCCTCGAGATGACCCTGGTTAGGACAGGGAGAGATTATTTGCTCCCTCCAGTGCTCCCAGCCCCACTCTGACAGCTCTCCTGCTGGCACAGTACCTGCCCTGCCCCGTGCCCCCTCCTGCTGCCCTCCTCCCCTCTCTCCCCAGGCAGGCTAGCAGGAGAGGGGCAGAGGCAGCAGCCTCCCTCCCTTCTTGAGCACCTCTTTGCTGCAGATCTCCTAATGCATTTCTTGGCCAAGGGTGAGGAGATTAAACACTCCAGGGAAGGGGAGCTGACACGAGCTGACAGACCTGAGTCTCCTGCACATGCATAAGTGCCAGTCCTCATCACAAGGATGCTTATTTGCCAGCCTCGTCCCTATCACTTTGGCTGGGAGTCAATCTAAATAAAGCAAATCCACTCCTCCTGATGGGGAGAGGCAGCTGCTGGGCTGTCAGGAGGCTGAACTCGGCTGGCATCAGTCTGGAGTGGAAGGTGCTGCAGGAACACTGCACGTGGCACTTGCAGCCCCTCAGGGGCAAGGGGAAGGGATTCTCCCCTGCCTCGAAGCAGCTGTGCCAGGAGGCAGCAGGGAGCCCCCCACAGCCTTGCCCATGAGGAGCTGGGCTGCTGAATCCTCCCTTCCCTCTGCCCTGCTGAGAGCACAGCTGCAGGATTGTGCCCAGTTCTGTGCTCCCCAGTTGCAGAGGGACAGAGAAATACCCAAGAGCGTCCAATGGATGATGAAGGTGCTGGAACATCTGTCTGAGAAGGAAGGGCTGAGAGCCCTGGGGCTGTTGGGCATCAGAAGAGCAGCCCCAGAGGGGATCTGATCAATGTTATAAACACCTGAGGGGTGGGGGGCAAGCAGCAGGGCCCAGGCTCTGTGCAGTGCCCTGTGCTAGGACAAGGGGCAGGGGACACAAACTGGGACCCAGGAGGTTCCACCTCAGCAGGAGGAGAAACTTCCTTGGTGTGAGGCTGCTGGAGCCTGGAGCAGGCTGCCCAGAGAGGTTGTGCAGTCTCCTGCTCTGGAGGCTTTCCAGCCCCTCCTGGCTGTGTTCTGGGTGCCCTGCCCTCGGACTGGGTGATCTCCAGGCTTCCCCTCCAGTTCCCCCATCCTCTCAGCCTATGATCCTCTCTTCCTAGGGGATAGGACTGATCCCAGCAATCCCACACAGGTTTTTTTCCTCCATTGCTGAGGACCATCAATGCCAACAGACCTGCACAGCTGCCTGGCAGCGCCCAGCCTTCCCCAGCACGGCTCCCTGCCTGCCCAAAACCTGGCACTGCCAAACTTCCCACCTCAGCCGCAGCCCAGGGCTTGCCCATCCCCTTTTCTCCTTCCTTCCTTCCTACCCCTCCAGCGCTTGGCTTCGAGGATTAAGGCTCATTTCAAACGAAGTTTTCATTCTTCTCTCCCCCCTCTCCTTGCTCTCCTTCTTTATTCCCCAACTCATTTGCATCACAAAACCCGAAAATTAAACAAAAGCTGCTTTTTGAGTCTCCACTCATTACTCCCTTTACATTTGTTAACATCATTATCTCCAGCTGAAGATGGCAAACTATTATCAAATGTTGCAGAGCTTTTGTAGACCTCTTGCTCTATTACTCGGGGAAATGGCTTTAATGCTGATGCTTTTAGAGGGCTCTTTTTTTTTCCGCATCAGAAGCGAGAAAGGAGATTACAAAAGCCCTACCCCAGCGGCAGCCTTGGGTACTGAGGGTGGTTTGCCCCTGTCACATCCAAGCAGGAACAGGGTGCTGGGAAAGCAGGAGGAAAGAGGGGGAGGGGGAAGGGGAAAAAAACCCCAACCACAAAAAGCTTTTCCTCCACCACACCACCTCCCTCTGAGCCTGGGATTCACCAAGCCTCTCTCCTCTGCACCTCCTCCCTTCCCTCAAACACTTTTCTGCAGGAGGAAGGATTGCAGTGGAAGCTGGGATGGAAAAGAGCACCTGGGGAAAAAAAGCCCCAAACTGAGCTGGGCTTGGGAGACTTCAGCACCACAGCTTTGGCTTGACCAAGGGTTCAGGGACCTTGGAGGTCCTTTCATAGGATGGTCCAGGCCAGGAGGGATCTCCAAAGGTCACCCAGACCAAGCTCCCCACAGTCAGCAGGGACATCCCCAACTAGAGCAGGCTGCCCAGGGCCTCCTCAAGCCTCACCTTGAATATCTCCAGGGATGGGTCCTCAACCACCTCCCTGGGCAACCTCTGCCAGTGTTCCACCACAAACAACTCGATGAGTCCCAGGGGAGCCATGGCTCAGGGGTGCTGAACCCCTGTCCTGAAGCAGGGGGAAAGAAAAGGTGGAGAGCTGGAGCTGCTCAAGGGATCACAGAATTGTTTGTCTGCCACTCACCCCAGGCCTTTCCAGCCCCCAGAGCTGCCCTCACCCAGCACAGCAGCCAGGCCTGTGCCCAGTCCCCACTTGCAGCACCGGAGCTGATTTATGGTGCCTGCAAGAGAGGTCAGGGCTCCACAGGCTCCCATCCACCACTTCATTAAACTGGAGCAAAACAAACAGAATGAACCTGAAGGCTGAGAGCCCTGGCTTCAGCCCAACCCTCCCAGCACCTTGAAGAGGCTACAAGAACGCTGGGAAGGGACTTTTGACCAGGGCTTGGAGTGAGAGGATGAGAGGGAATGGACTGAAGCTTGAGGAGGGCAGATTGAGAGTGGAGATTGGGAAGAAATTCTTGGCAGTGAGGGTGGAGAGACACTGGCACAGACTGCCCAGGGAGGCTGTGGATGTGCCCTCCCTGGAGGTGCTCAGGTCCAGGCTGGATGAGGCCCTGAGCAGCCTGGGCTGGTGGGAGGTGTCCCTGCCTGTGGCAGGGGGTTGGAGCTGGATGACCTTTAAGGTCCCTTCCAACCCAACCCATTCTGTGGTTCTATGAATCTCCTATTGAGCCAGGACTGGGCTCAGGCAGGAGACCAAAGCAGCTCTCTGGAGTGGGCAGGGTGGTGACATCCTCCCTGCAGCACTCCTGGCACCACAAGCAGCGAAATGCCGAGGCTGAGGCAGCAGAGAGCAGCCAAACCCTGCCAGAAAGCTCTTAGGAGGTTCAGCTCTCCCTAGGCAGAGTGCTGGGCAGGGCTGAGGGCAGCACACGAAGCCTGGCACAGGAGTGACCTGCTCTGGCCACCCACAAAGGCAGAGATCTCCACAGCCTGAGGTTCACACTTGGTCAGCCAGCCCCTGAGACCCCCATGCTGAGGTTGAGCTGACTCCTTTGTTTTCCACCCGGCTTTGGGTGTTGATTTAAAGCTGCCCAAACAAATAATTACAGCCTTATCTGCAGCAGGCAGCAGCATTAGCTCCAATTCATCATTTTTAGCTCCTTTGTATCATACATTGTGGCTAAATAAAGAAGAAATTCAGCCATTCACACTTCACAGGGCGCTGGCACCGCAAGCTGCTCTGCCAGCAGGGTGGAGATGGGCACTTGGGCAAATCTGGGCTCCACTACAACAGAAAAGCAACCTCCAGAGGACTCTTCCCTGCGGGGAAGGAGAAGCCCAGGTGGGTTTTGAACAGCTTCTGGGAGGGAGGCTCTCAGATCCGCAGTGCTCGAGGTACAGGAGTGCTGCTCAGCCAGAGAACGCTTGGGGAGGGCTGCCCCAAGCTGGGACACCACTGAGCTGGGGAGGAAGACCCTGCACCCAGCAGCGGCGGCCCCCTGCACCCAGCAGCAGCAGCGGCGGCCCCCTGCACCCTGCAGCCCCCTGCACCCAGCAGCAGCAGCCGAGGCCCCCTGCACCCAGCGGCCCCCTGCCCCCAGGAGCCCCCTGCCCCCAGCAGCAGCCCTAACCAGCTCAGGTTGCTGAGTTGAATCCTGGGGACAATCACCCTTGTTTTGATCACTGTCAGGTCTGACCCAGGCTGTCCAGAGAGGTGGGAAGAGCTCCATCCCTGGCAGCATTCCAGGCTGGGTTGCACGGGGCTCTGAGCAACCTGCTAGACACCGGGACAGGCTGCCCAGGGAGGTTGTGGATGTGCCCTCGAAGGTCCCTTCCAACCCAAACCATTCTATGATCTGCTTGCCCGGGCCCAGGATGGCACCTACAGCCCTGCAGGCAGTGCCCAGCAGTGGGCACCAAGAGAAACATCTCCTCTGTGAGCCTGAACTGGGCACTGCCTGCACTGGGTACCCCGGGACGGGATGCCAGGCACCGGGGAGGGGCTGGGGGGTGGTGCCAGCAGCTGAGCAGGCAGGGAAGCAGCTGCTTGGGACATGCAAACAACAGGCACGGCTCGGCCACGAGGATTGACAGCTTCAGAGCTGCTTTGGGTGGAGAGAGACCCAGAAGAGGCAAGAGAGGCTCTGCAAAGGCAGGGATAAAAGATATTGCTCCGGAGAAAACACAAGAAGGCTGAAACCCAGCGTGGTGCAGCCTTCAGATGCGACGGAGATGAGCTGCCAACGAATTGCTCCATCCAGAGGGAATTTGGGCTTTGTAAGGTGGGGAGGGAGGGCTGGGAGGGACAGAGGTGTCCTGCCCAGCGCCCAGCGCAGCTCCAGGACCACCAGAGTGGCACCAGGCAGAAAGGTGTAAGGCAGGAGGAGAGGGAAAGGCAGGAGGAGAGGGAAAGGCAGGAGGAGAGGGAAAGGCAGGAGGAGAGGGAAAGGCAGGAGGAGAGGGAAAGGCAGGAGGAGAGGGAAAGGCAGGAGGAGAGGGAAAGGCAGGAGGAGAGGGAAAGGCAGGAGGAGAGGGAAAGGCTGGAGGAGAGGGAAAGGCTGGAGGAGAGGGAAAGGCTGGAGGAGAGGGAAAGGCTGGAGGAGAGGGAAAGGCTGGAGGAGAGGGAAAGGCTGGAGGAGAGGGAAAGGCTGGAGGAGAGGGAAAGGCTGGAGGAGAGGGAAAGGCTGGAGGAGAGGGAAAGGCAGGAGGAGAGGGAAAGGCAGGAGGAGAGGGAAAGGCAGGAGGAGAGGGAAAGGCAGGAGGAGAGGGAAAGGCAGGAGGAGAGGGAAAGGCTGGAGCCTCGGCAGTGCGGCCAGCCAGAGCGACCCCCCGCCCCTCACCCCAGCTATCTGTGGGGTCCTGCCCAGCCCTTTCTGCTCATCCCACTCCTCCCTGCCGTGTGGGGACACAGGAATCTCAGCTTCCAAGTTAAAAACAGCCCTGGTGCCTAAGCCTCCAAGGTGCAGGCAGGGGTGACCTCTCCCCGGAGCCGGGAAGGCAAAGCTAAACGAGTCCCAAATTCGTCTGGGCTGTAAACGTCAATTTTCTCCCTGAAAGAAACGAATGTTTGTGATGAATGTTTTCTTCAGTGCCTGCTTTTGGCAGCGCTGCCATCTGGGAGGGGAAAAAAAAAAAGGGGAAATTAAAAAGAAAAGAAAAGAGAAGAATCTCTGCCACGCTCTCCCTATCAAAGATTTTTTTTCCCTCTCCTCTGCCTCTTAATAAATGGTTAAAAGATTGCCAGGAGTCCGAGGGGCCAGCAGCTTGTTTACCACAAGTGGCTTCTGTCACCGAGTAAAGCACCTTTGACTGATAAGCTTAGAGCCCCTGCCAGGCCACATGCAGCTTCCTCCGCAGCCCTCTAACAAGCAACATTTTCAGAAGCACTTTAGCTATGTTGGGCACTTAGGAACCTAATCCCTATCGACTCTCAATGAGATTTATGCTCCTGAATGGCTGGCTCGCTTCTCAGCCAGGGCTCTGGGTCATTCAGAGCCTTGCAGAGATCTCACCCGACGCCCCCAAGTCATTGATTAGCCTGTTAACACCATCCATCAACAACAAAGCTCCGAGTCTCAGCCCCCAGCCAGCCCCCAGCGTGGGTCCCGGGATCCCAAAGCCTTCAGGAGGGGCTGAGGGTGCATCCGACAGCCTGGTTCCCGAGAGGATGGCAAGCCCCAGCAGACAGCCCTGGGGTGGCAGAAGGCAGCCCAGCACTCTATAGGGGATCATTCAGAGCCTCGCAGAGATCTCACCCGACACTCTCCCACCCCCGAGTCACTGATTAGCCTTTTAACATCATCCATCAACAAGACAGAGCCAACCCCCACCCCAGCAAGCCCCCAGCCAAGCCCCCAGCACTGTGCACGGGTCCAAAAACCTTCAGAAGAGGCTGAGGAGGCATCCAACAGCTCCTGCTGACAGCCCTGGGTGGCAGGAGGCAGCTCACCACTCCTTGGGGTGCAAACTGCAAAGAAGTTCTTTCCAGTGAGGGTGGGGAGATGCTGGCACAGGCTGCCCAGGGAGACTGTGGCTGTCCCCTCCCTGAAGGTGTTCAAGACCAGGCTGGATGAGGCCCTGAGCAGCCTGGGCTGGTGTGAGGTGTCCCTGCCCATGGCAGGGGGGTTTGGAACTGGATGATCTTGCAGGTCCCTTCCATTCCATCATGGAATCACAGAACACATCTGTGTGGAAGAGACCTCCAAGCTCACCCAGCCCAACCCTCCACCCAGCACTGCAGGGCCACCACTAAACCACCTCCCTGAGCACCGGCTCCAGACGCTGCTCTCACACCTCCAGGGCTGGTAACTCCACCAGCGCCCTGGGCAGCCCATTCTGATCCTCGAGAACCCTCTCAGGGCGAGGAATATTTCCCGAGACCCAACCTGGATCCAGGGGTCTGAGGAGCTGCCAGGCACGGGGGGAGCAGCGAGGGGCTGCCGCTTTGGTGCTGGGGTGAGTGACTAACCCGAGGGGAACAATCAGATCCTTTTCCAGATTTGGCAACACATCAGCACAACAACAACAACAAAAAAAGAACCTCACTAATTACATGCTTGAGCACAGGCACCAGAGCAGTGCCCTCCCTGTATTTTCTCCTAATTGTTCTCCGAGCCTTACAGAGCCGCATTTAAATAAAAATGAAGCAGTTATTTAAACTGCAATTAAAGATGGAGAGGTTTTATTTTTAAACTCCAGCTCTCGGCAGCAGAGGAGGGGAAGAGGAAGGGGAGCTGTGCAGGGGACCACCCCCCCCACCCGGCACCATCCCCCCCGGGGGCCGCCCGAGCCCCACGGTCAGGCGGGCTCCGGAGCAGCGGCACAGCACCCAGCGGGCGCTGCCCCCAGCACTCCCGAAAGGTTGCTTTGCTCTCCGTGCCCGGTGCTGGCAGCTGGCACAGCCCTCAGCAGCTCCCCGGCTGGCACTGACCCCGCGCCAGCAGCCCCAGTGGCTCGGAGCAGGTACGGGCAGCAGGGCTTGGGTTGGGAGCCCGGGCAGAGCCCTTGCTCCGAGCAGCTCCTGCCAGCAAACGCTCGGCCGCGGCTCGGAGCCTGCGGAGCTGCCTCTGCGGATCCCTTTCGGGGGAGGCATCGGCACCGCTCTGCTCACCAGGTGCCCACCGCCACCACGGCCCAGGGTGCCCGCCAAAGCCCAGCCCTGCTGTCCCTGCGGATGTTCAGGCCGGCACCGCGGCCCTCGTTGCCCAGCCAGGTGGGCACCGGGCAGCGTCCCGTGCCCGGAGCAGGGAGCATCCTCTGCCGGGAGGGCGGCTGCTGGGAGCAGGGCTGGGGAGGGAGGAAGGGAGAAGCAACCACAACAAAAACCTCACCCTCTCCTTTCAGGAGGCAGCAGAATTTATCAGCCTGCAGCCCTTCACATCTGTCTGCTCATACAAAATGAAAGAGGCTTTGAAAAGCAGAGGAGATGAAATAAAGCTGTCTGTGTGAGCGAGCTGGCATCGCTGCCGCTGCCACCGCCGCAGCAATAACGACCCTCATTGTTCCTGCATCTGCCTGTGTGCGCGGGGGCACGCCGGGGGGAGGGGCGCGCACACCCTCCCCCCCGACACCCCCCCCCACGGGCAGGCACCCCAGCCCTGCTGCCTGCTCAGGGGAAGCTGGGCACATAGCTGCCAGCCTCCCCAGGGGGCACCGGGGCAGTGATGGCACAAGGCAGCTGTGGCTTCAGTGCTGGTCCCCTCTCCCTCCACTGCCCATCAGGAGCCCCCAAGGGCAGGTGGCTCAAGCTCAGGAAAAACCTGAGGCTAGCAAAGAAGTTTTGCCCTGTACCTGCTCCCACATCACTTGGCTTTGCTGCAGCCATCACTGCCAGGCTGCCCTGGTAGGCAGAGCTCCCCTGGGGACACCAGGGGACAGCAGGAGCAGAGCCAGCACTGATGCACTCTGGTAGGTGACAATTGAACGGGAGAGTATAAAAGCAACAGGGTCTGGGGCAGGGAGCAGAAGCTCAATGTGCCAGCAAACAGCTGCTGGAGGGAAGCCTCTCCCCCCAGATCCATCCCTTGGGCTTTTCCAAGGGGGATTCGGTGCTTTCCAAGCCCACCGAGGTGGTGGCAGCCCTGCAAGAGTGCTCCAGGCAGAGGAAGTGGCTCCCAAGGGTCCCTCAGGCAAGGTGGCTCAAAGGTAGCCCATGGCTGAGCATGGGCTGCAGCCCCTGTGCCCAGCATGCACACAGAGTGGGCACGACAGTGCCAGCCTGAGTTGCTCCAGTGCCCACAGGGACTCCCAGCCCAGAGGATGTCACCTGCCCTGCAGCAGGGAGGTCTTGGAGAGGCACAAAACCTTACAGTTTAGCAAAAGCCTTGTGAGCAGGGGACAAGAGCACCACAGCCCTTGTAATCCAGCAGGAGCTGTCCCCTGAGCTCGGCGATGCTGGCAGCAAGGAGCAGCAGACACGTGGAGCAGGAGACCTCATTATGCAGCTCAGCTCCAGCACGAGCTGGGCCTGTAACCTTCTTCAAGGGCTGAGTCTCAGCAGAGAGACCTCTTGGTGATGTGAGCCCCAGGGCCCCCAGGCTGCCCCCGGCAAGCCCTGCTGGCTCAGGAGGTCAGGAACACTTGTCAGCACAGGAGGTCAATCAGCCCTTCTGCACCCCTGCTGCATGGGTCACTCCCCTGCCCTGCACGCTGCCAAAGCTCCAGAGCATCCTCCTCTTGCTCCTAACTTCTGTCCAGTGTCTTACAAACCCACAGTCTGCAGTTCCTGAGCCCCCAGCAGCTCAGGCAGGTACGAGGCCAGCTGTGCAATACAGGAAACAAGCCTCTTGGCTAGGTCTGCATTAGGCACCAGGCAGTCATTTACTGCCTACGTGCCTCTGCCCCCATCCATCCCTCCCTCCCTCCCTCTGTGTGCTGTTTTGACCCTCCCCTGGGTCACAGCTGCTCCTCAAGGTGGCTGAAGTCCTGCACTTGCAGGTACACAGAGATGGCAGCTCCAAGAGGAGCTTCTCTTCTGTACCCCATGCCTTGGTGTGCCCTGCTTGGCTCATGCTCTACCATCCCACAGAGCTTGGAGCAGGGGCAAGGACACCACACAGGCCTGGGATGCCAAGTGATGGATCAACAGCAACTCTTCTTTCCCCAAACCCCTCCACAGACTTCCTCCTCTATCCCACAGAGGACACAGCCAAAGGGGCCCTAGATGGAGCATCCCCTCCTGCAGAAGCTGCAGCAGCAGAGCAGAGCAGCAAACCACACCGGGTCAGGATGCCTCAAGCTCACCTTCAGGCAGTGCCTCATGGCCAGCAGCCCTGGAGCCTGCAAAGGAGACACCTTGCACCAGGAGAAAGGAGCCAGGGCTGCACCCAGGGCAGAGGCTGCTGGAAACCTACAGCTCCAGACCCTCCATCCCACCTGCTTGGCCCACAGCTTCACAGACTGCATCAGGTTGGAAGGGACCCTGAAAGGGCATCTTGTCCAAGCCCCCTGCAGCCAGCAGGCACATCTCCCACTCGAGTAGGCTGCCCAGGGCCACATCAGGTCTGCTCTGGGATGGGACCTCAACCACATCCCTGGGCAACCTCTGCCAGGATCCCACCACTCTCACCGCGCCTCTCTCTCTTCCTGCTTGCTCCCAGGATCCAAGCACCCAAAGAGCTGCCCCTGAGCACCTCCCCAGCCACGGGGAGGCCACCACGGTGCCCTGTGCGCCAAGGCCAGCCGGCCCTGCCCTACAGGGCCCCAGCAGCGACCGGGCACCGGCACCACGCTGCTCACCAGCAGCATCTTCCTTGCTGGCCGCGGTCCCTGGCTGGCTGTGTGTGTGCATGCGTGTGTGAGATTGTCTCCATCGTGACTCTGCATTATCAGGGCTGTAATGAGTCCTTGTTAAAGTGGATTTGATGGAATAATTATATTCCAAAAAAACCTGCAGGAAAAAGCTCTCTCTCTCTCCCTCTCTCTCTCTCTCCTCTCCCCTCTTAAAGGGCAGGATCATCAAAACGTTCTCGCCACATTATTTGCAGTCACACCTTCTGCTGCATCTGCTCCCTTTAAAAAATCTCTAACTCCAATCTGATCTGAATATATAAATCTGAATTATCACAGCAAAAGGAGATGTGCTCACACCTTTTTTTATCTGTTGCCATGGCGATTAGATAAAATTCACGCCAAGTCTCTGGGGAAGGATGAAATGATTTCAGACAGAATCTCACCCCACTTGGTGAGAATAACGCCTGGAGCTACTTCCCTCTGTAACAGGTCTGGGCACATGTCACAGCCAGAGAGGGTGGCAAGGGGTGGCGGTGGTGGGGGAGAAGCCAGGACACCTCTAGAGATCTCGGGACCGACGGAGGAGAAGGTTTTGCGGCACCCGCAGAGAGCGCGGGGTCGGACAGCGCTGCCTCGCATCACATCAGGCTGCTGCCTGCCGCGCCGCAGCCCGGCCCCGGCGGAGCCACACGCGCGGCGGGAAGGACAGGTCCCTGCCACCTTCTGCCCGCTGGGCGCAGCTCTCCCGCTGGAGCTGCCCGTCCACATCGCTCCGCACGGGAGGCAGAGGCAGCCTTGGGCGCCCTCCTCTCCCCCAGCGCGCCGGGAAGGTCAGGGGCAGCCAGCAGCCTGCTGTCCTGCCGCGGGTGGCACTGGGCACACGGCAGAGGGTACCTCACGCCTGGCACGCTCTGAACCGTGGGCTGCCTGCTGCCAGGCACCTCGCTCCGAACCAGCCAGCACCACTCTGCATTCAGGCAGCACCGAACCAAAAGGCTAAGGGCTGCTCAAGCTCCTCAGCAACTTCTGTCCCCAAGCCCCCTCGGCGTGTGACAAACACACAAACCAGAGCT
Organism: Melanerpes formicivorus; assembly: GCF_026170545.1. Lineage (NCBI taxonomy): Eukaryota > Metazoa > Chordata > Aves > Piciformes > Picidae > Melanerpes > Melanerpes formicivorus. The sequence continues at coordinate 16,287 of NW_027145054.1, forward strand.
GCCTTTTGCCTCACTGTGTTTACTCCATCCCAGCTTTCAGCTTTCCTCCTCCAGTATCAGGGGATTGATGTCCCCCAGAAGCAGCCTATTGACACCAGGACCATGCTGAATTACCCAGGTCCTGGCTCTCCTGCCCCTTGGATTGTCTCTCCCAGCACGCAGCACCCCCAGGTCACACAGCTTCACAGAGAGGGTTGGGAGGGAGCCTCCAAGGGCATCGTGCCCAGCCCCTCTGCAGGCAGCAGGGACACCTCCAGCTGGAGCAGGCTGCCCTGGCTGGGTGCTAGCCTCACACTGCTCCCCAGGCTCCCCACAGCTGGGGGGGATGGTGCTGGAATTTGTGCTCCTCAAGCCTCTCAGATTCCAGAGGAAAATGCAGCAGGAGGAGGCAGGGGCTGGGAGGAGAGCCCTGGATGGCCACACTTGACCACAGGAAGGCTGCTGCAGGTTCACTTCCCACCTCTCCAAACAGCTGCTGAGAGGAGTTTCACAATGCTGTGAGCAGCCTTGGGCACCACAGGGGCTGGGACAGGAAGGTCAAACTCCGCTCATAGCTGAGCCACCACAAACAGGTGAGGTTGGACATCTCCTGAATGCCTTAAAGCTTCAGGAACATCCACAAAAGCCACCTCCAGCTCCCCAGAACTCCTTTTTGGGTCAGTTCCACCCTTTTGGCAAGCTCTCTGTTTTGCTCCCCAGAGGGAGGACCATCCCTGGAGGTGTTCAAGAGCTGAGTGGCCATGGCACCTGGGGATGTGGTTTAGTGGCCATGGTGGTGCCAGGGTGCTGGTTGGGCTGGCTGATCTCAGGCCAGAGGAGTGCTCCTGGGCTGGCCAGAGCAGCAGATTCTCTGGCTCCATGGCAAGCCAAGCAGTGCTCCCCTGACCCCCAACAAACCACTTCACAACAGGAATTGCTCCCTCTTTCCCAACAGCTGAGGCAGAGGGGTCTGAAAACACAGAACCAGCCAGGTTGAAAGAGACCTCCAAGCCCACCAAGTCCAACTGATCACCCAGCTCTAACTGATCAACCAGACCATGGCACCAAGTGCCTCCTCCAGTCCTTCCTTGAACACCTCAGCTCCACCACCTCCTAGATGATCTCTCAAGGTCCCTTCCAGCCCTTAACATTCTGTGATGCCCTGGGCAGCCCATCCCAATCCTGCTCAGCAGCAGAGCTCTTCTCCTGCTGCCATTCCTCCCCCCACTCAGAGAGATCAAACAGCAGCAGCAGAGTTTGCAATCACAACCTGGCTGCCGAGCGTGCTCTGCACAGCCCCTGCCTGCGCCAGCGCCGCCCGCGCCGGTCCGGCCAGCTGGGCTGCAACCAGCCTTGGGAACCAGGAGCAAGATTGCTTCTGCTGAGAGCTACCAGCAAAGGGGGGGAAAAAAAAGGAAAAAGGGAAAACCAACAACAACAAGAAGCAGCAGCAAATGGGTTTTTGAGAAGCCTGTAATTTCTGCACAACCCTTGACTCCGCTAAACACACATCTTCAGGCTCCCGGCACGGCGAGGCGCAGAGCCCGGCCGCACTAACGATGATTTATGGGCAGGGCAGCCTCCCATCAAGGATTTACCTCTGATTCCAGGGTAAGTTACCATCTTGCCAAGATAACCAAATGATGCAACTCGCCACCCAAAGCCCCTCCTGCAGCCTGGCCCTGCAGAGACAGAGAGCGGGCAGAGCGCTCCCTGAGCCGGCCTCCAGAGCCCTGAGTGCTGGCAGCTGCGCCTGGTGGGGAGGTTGGAGGAGATGATCTCTAAGGGCCCTTCCAGCCTGAGCCATTCTGGGATTTTATGATCTTTGAGGGGCTGGAGGGTGTCCAGAGAAGGGCAACAAAGCTGGGGAAAGGTCTGGGGGACAGGGCTGGGGAGGAGCAGCTGAGGGAGCTGGGGGGGTTTGGTGTGGAGCAGAGGAGGCTGATGGAGACCTCAGTGCTCTGTGCAGCTCCCTGAGAGGAGGCTGAGGGAGACCTCAGTGCCCTCTGCAGCTCCCTGAGAGGAGGCTGAGGGAGACCTCAGTGCTCTGTGCAGCTCCCTGAGAGGAGGCTGAGGGAGACCTCAGTGCCCTCTGCAGCTCCCTGAGAGGAGGCTGCAGCCAGGTGGGGGTTGGGCTCTGCTCCCTAGTCTCTGGTGATAGGAGAGGAAATGGCCTGAAATTGTGCCAGGGGAGGGTTAGGTTGGAGAGGAGGAAAAATTTCTTTGCTGCCAGAGTGGTCAGGGACTGGCAGAGGCTGCCCAGGGAGGTGGTGGAGTCCCCATGCCTGGAGGTGTGCAGGAACTGTGTGGCCATGGCACTTGGGGCCAGGGTGGTGCTGGGTTAAAGGTTGGACTCAACGATCCCAGAGGTCTTTTCCAACCCAAACAATTCCTATCATCTCCTTGAGCAGCCCTACCATGTGCCCCTACAAAGACACCCTGGCCAGGGGCTCTGGTGGAAAGAAGCAAGAGCAGCAGCAACCCCAGACACATCTCAGAGCTTCCTAACCCCAACACTGCCCACCAAGAAAACAGCAAAACCTCACCAAAGGGCTGCCCAGGCCATGCATGGAGCTTCTGAGAGGGCCAATGCTGCCTGCCCCAAAATCTGAGCTACAAAATGTTCCACTTTATGGAGGAGAAAGCAGGGAGGCTACGGGGAGCAGAGTCACTTCAGAAGAGTTTACTGCCATGGAGAGGTGGATGGAGGCTTTTCCTGCTCATCACAGCTGCACCAGGACTCACTGGGAAGATTCCCCAGCTTCTAGGGGAAGCACTGGGGGGGAGTCTCAGGAAAAGCAGCGAGTTTGGCACACTGGGGTTAGGGAAGAGCAATGTGGTATGCAGCCAGCCCTGCTTCTGAAGGAGCTCTGGCACCTCCACAGCACTTCTCCCCACCAGGAGGGTGGCCAGGCGGCTGTGTGTGCACGTCTGGGTGATCACCACCGGATCACCACCGGGACCACACTTCAGCCGGCTCAGCCCTCACGCTGCTTGCTGTGAGCAAGCAGGGACCTCCCCTTCCTCTCCTGCCTGGCTCAGCGCTGGGACAGGAGCAACAGCTCAGCAGAGGCTGAGAAATGACCACGGGTTTGGTACCAGCAGAGGCACTTTGGGCTCTGACAGCAGCAACAAGGCACACACAGGGAAAGAAGAAGCCTCAGGCAGATCCTCTGTTTGCAATCCAACGGCAGAGGATGTTTGCTTGTGTTGACTCTGCACTGTAACACAATTTATATGTTCTGTCTTTAGGGTAATTATTGCTTTAGAATGTTAAAATCGTTCCACCCTAATTAAATCATCATATTAAAATGAGAAAAAAAGAGAATAATCCACTGCCACAGCAAACTGCAGAACTCTGCCGGGGGAGAGCAGCCCAGGGCGCAGGCCGCTCGGTGCCAGCCGGCCCCGCTCCTCAGAGGGGCACCGGCACCGCTCCACCCCCACCTCACCACCCTGAGTGCCCACCACAGCCCTCTCAGCACTGCAGGACCTTTGGAACAGGGCCCCCTGCACCACCCAGGGCGTTCAGTGTGGCCAGCAGGAGCAGGGAGGTCATCCTGCCCCTGTGCTCAGCACTGCTTAGGCCACACCTTGAGTCCTGTGTCCAGCTCTGGGCTCCTCAGGTTAGGAAGGAGGTTGAGCTGCTGGAAGGTGTCCAGAGAAGGGCAATGAAGTTGGTGAGGGGTTTGGAGCACAGCCCTGTGAGGAGAGGCTGAGGGAGCTGGGGTTGCTTAGCCTGGAGAGGAGGAGGCTCAGGGGAGACCTTCTTGCTCTCTACAACTACCTGAAGGGAGGTTGTAGACAGGCAGAGGTTGGTCTCTTCTTCCAGGCACCCAGCAGCAGAACAAGAGGACACAGTCTCAGGCTGTGCCAGGGAAGGTTTAGGCTGGAGGATAGGAAGAAGTTCTATAGAGAGAGAGATTGGCCATTGGAATGGGCTGCCTGGGGAGGTGATGGAGTCACCATTACTGGAGGTGTTCAGGAGGAGGCTTGATGGGGTGCTTGGTGCCATGGGTCAGTTGATCAGGTGGTGTTGGATTGGTTGGACTTGATGACCTTGAAGGTCTCTTCCAACCTGGTCTATTATTCTCCTCTGCTGAGCATGGGACACTCCCTTAGCATTCCCAACCACCCCAGAAGCTCCTTACACGAGCTTGTGGCCAGGGAGGTGGTGGAGTCACTGTCACACTGGAGGTGTGCATGGAATGTGTGGGACTGGCAGGGACAAATGTGGACATCCTTCAGCAAGAGAAGTTGGAAGGGACCCTAAAGATCAGCTGGATCCAACCACACTGCCAGGGGGTTGCCCTGTCTGGGCAAGAGGCTGCTGTGGGCATGGGCTGGCTGCTGCTCAGGGAGAGCTCCTGGCTCTGAGCACCCAGCCAGGGCTGACCACGTCCTCCAGGTGAAGAGTTCCACATTGGATCTCATCCCAGGCCTGTCAGGAAGGGGTCAGTGCTGGGGAGGAGGAGCTCTGCACACTCAGGTCCTGACCATGGGCAGGCAGCTGGCTCCTGGCCCTGGTGCTGCCAACCGTGACAGGCACTGTGCCAGCCAGGGCATGGCCTTGGTCAGGAGAGGTGGTTGTGCTCCCTGGGCAGTCACCCACCCAGGTGCCCTGCTGTGCAGGGGGCTGCATGCAGACCCTGCTGATGCCTCCTCACAGCCCCAGAGCTCAGCTTCCCCTTGCCCACCTCCCAGCACATGGGCAGTGCTGAGTCAGCAGAGGAGCTGAGCTCAGGAGGAGCAGGCTGCCAGCAGAGCCTCAGGGCCCCCTGCCACCCCCCTCCAGGTGAGGCACTCTGCTCCTCCAGAGCAACACATCCCTGCAGGAGGGACTACAGCAAATCCCCTCTCACACTCCCTCAGTGCTGCCCCAGACAGTGCCAGGCTTGTGCCCTGCTCCTGGTGGCATCTGCACCCCTTGAGTCTGCTCCCCCGACACCTGGCACTGTCTGCCCTCCAGCCCCTGCTCCCCAGGGTGCTGCCAGGGCAGCAATGCCAAGGCCTGGAGGAGCCTGGGGATTTGCTGACCTGCAAGCAGATGCCAGGCTGTGAGCTTGGGGCAAAATCCTCTAACTCTCTCTGGATCCCCTGGGGCTGTGGCTATTGATCACTTTACTACTAGCTTACACAGGCTGTGCCAGGCAGCCAGAGCTGCCATCAATACAGGCTCTGAGGAGGGAGCCCAAAGGTCATCCTGGTACACAGGGACACAGCGCTGGCCCCATGCTGTGCCCAGCACCTGCCCACAGGCACAGGGGGCACGGGGGGAGGGGCACGGTGCTGTTTTGACTGAGTTCCTTTGCTCATGCCTGCAGCACTTGTGCAGACCTCCAGAAGCTGGAATGGTTCTGGGGCATCACCCCCACAGCAGAGTCACAGAGAGACCCCAGGGATCATCTGCTCCAACCTTTCTAGGGGACAGCAGAGCTGCACTGAGCTGGCTCAGGACCCTGAGCCTTCACCCTGAGCAATGTAGAGGACTCCACTGCTGCCCCTGGGAGATGATTCCAGCGCCCAGCTGTGCTCATGGGGGAAACATTTTCCTCTGGAGCCCAATGGGAACCTCCCCAGCAATTCCTTGTCCCCATCACCCCTTGTCTTCTCCATGGCACTCCTGGTCAGGAGTCTCCATCCTCCTGGCAGCCTCCCTTTATGCCCTGCTACTTGGCCATACCAGCACCAGCACCAAGCAGCTCCAAGTGGGACAGGCACAGCCCGGGCAGGCTTTGCTCCTGCTGCCAGGCACACCGAGAAGCCAGGCTGGGGCACATCTGCCACCATACCACACACCCCTGAGCCCAGAGACACCCAAAGGACCAAGCACAGCGCCAAGGAGAGCCTGAACACGACAGATCTGCTCACACCACCAGAGGGTCATCACCAGAAGCCCTTCCTGGGCAGCACCGGGGCGGACGATGCGCCGAGAAGAGCCCTCCCAGGGCGGCGAGCTCCACACCGAGAGCCAAAGCAGGCCAGGCTTCGCCAAGAGAAGGGAGGCTGCTCCTACCTGGGATGATAGAGACGGTGTCCTTCTCCCAGGAGACAACACTAACATATTCCTGCACTGAAGAGGGGATGAGGCACTTGAAAACAGCCACGTTTCCACGCATCGACCTTTGGTCCTCCACCCGAACGGTGTACGGCTCCCTGAAAACTGTGGAGGAGAGAGCAGATGGTTGGGAGCCTGACAGTGCTGCAGGGAAACACACTGCCTTTTGCTTCAGTCCCACGGCTCCCAAACAAACCAACCCACCCAGCAGCACGCTGCTGCCACCCAAAACACTCGGGCAGGAAGCAGCTTTCCCCTGGGATCGCAGGCTTGGGCTGGGCGGGCGGCAGGGGAGGGCCTGCCCCGGCTCCTGCCACGGCGCTCAGCATTGCCACCAGGGGCTTGCCACCAGGGGCTTGCCACCAGGGGCTTGCCACCAGGGGCTTGCCACCAGGGGCTTGCCACCAGGGGCTTGCCACCAGGGGCTTGCCACCAGGGGCTTGCCACCAGGGGCTTGGGAGTCATCGAAGCTGCTGAGGCAAAGGCTGGCAGCAGCCAGGTTTCAGGACAGGGACACCAGAGCTGCAATGCTCAACCTCACACCTTGGAGAGACTCATCCCCCTGCTGCAAATGCAGCTGGGAGGGACAGCCTGTGACAGAGCCTGGCAGCCCCCCAGAGGGATCGCTGGGGAAGCAGAGGACAATTTCCCAAGCAACAGCACAGTGAGAGCCATGAGCTGTCCCCATCATGTGCCTGATTCCTCAGGGAGATGCTCATCCCTTTGACAGCTCCATGCTGCTCCCTGGACCAGTGACAAGGACTCCCCAGTGCCACAAGGCTCCAGCAGCACTCACTAGATGAGGCAGAGCCATCCCCAGCCTCTTCAGAGAGACAAAATGATGCCACCGTGGCCAGTGGCACAGGCAGACACCACCAACTGCTGCAGGCTGAGTCTAACCCTCAGGGAGTGCAGGTCCCTCGTTACTGTGACAGCTGTGCCCTGCAGGACCAGGACAGGCCCTTCCTTCATCACCTAGCAAGACCCTTGTGCCAGGGCAGGAGAAGCTCACCAACCCTCCTGAGGCAGAGCTCCTCAGCAGCCCCCAAAGGAAGGCACCCAGTGGTCACCCATCCTGCAAAGGTGCCAGCAGGAGAGGGTGACATTGCTTCCACCTCGAACCCCAGGGCTCCACACACCAGCTCTGCACCCAGGCAGAGCAGCAGTGACCAGAAGATGTGAAGTGCAAGCTGCAGAGAGCTGGAGAAGCCTCCCACGGGGAGGGACCCCAGAGACAAAGCAGATTAGGCAGCAAAAGCCTCCTTAATCACACGGAGCAGGAGGTTTATTCACAGGCTTTAAAGGCCAGTGGGGACCAGGAGGAGCACTCAGCCCAGCCTCCTGCAGGCTGACCACGGCTGCCCCAGCAGCTCTGACCCTGGCCTCTGGCTGCCACAGGGAGTAATTGCCACCAGGGTGACCTACGGCCACAGCTTACAACTTTCCCTTGGCTGCAGGGATGGCAGAACCTCATCAGCAGGGAGGGGACCCTCCAAGGGCATCCTGCCCACAGCAGGGACAGCTCCAGCCAGAGCAGGCTGCACAGGGACACAGCCAGGCTGAGCCTGAAGGGCTCCAGGGATGGAGCCTCAGCCACCTCCCTGGGCAGCCTGTGCCAGTGTCTCCCCAGCCTCCCTGTGCAGAGCTTCCTCCTGGTGCCCAACCTAACTCTGCCCTGCTCCAGCCTCAAACCCTTGTCCACTGCTCCCTGTGCTCACCACCAGCTCCTTCAAAGCTCCCAGAGGTTTGCTCCCTTCCTCCCCTATCCAGCTGCATTTGTTTGTCTGCTTCACAGAGCTCTCCTTGCCTTCCCTCGGTGCTCTGCCATAGAGAGCACTGGAGTGCAGCTGGGACACAGCTGACCAGGAGGGAACAGAAGCAGGGGAATGTTTCACAACCTCTCCCAAATGCCACAAAGCTGAAGCAGCTCAGGCTGCCACAGCTGGAACCATCCCCTGGTGGCCCTCAGGGTGCCCCATGTGTGGGCCAGCACCACGCACCCATGGCTGCTGCTAGCTGCACCAGCAAAGGGCTCTCAGCTGAGTCCCACCAGCAGCAGGGATTCATAGAATGGGTTGGGTTGGAAGAGACCTTAAAGATCATCCTGTTCCAACCCCCCTGCCCCCAGCCCAAGTTGCTCAAGGCCTCACCCAGCCTGGCCTTGAACACCTCCAGGGAGGAGGCAGCCACAACCTCCCTGGGCAGCCTGTGCCAGAGTCTCACCACCCTCACTGACAAGAATTTCTTCCTCACCTCCAGGCTCAATCTGCCCTCCTCAAGCTTCAACCCATTCCCTCTCATCCCATTCCCTCTCATCCCATCACTATGGATCCATCCAGCCCAGCCTGGACAAAGGCAGAGCAAAGGCTGCTGCCCTGGGGAAGCCCAGCCTGCGGTGCCTGGGCACCAGTGTTCCTGCAGCCCTTCTGCTGCCACCCTGCATGCCAGGCTGTGGCTTCTGGGTAACCTGGGCATGCTGGTAAATAATTGACCCCCGGGGAGGGGTTAATACTCATTTGCCCTGCAGTACAAGGCATTAAACCACAAACCCCTGTAGTCACTTCTGTCGTGTTCCCTCTGCCAGCCTCACTTTTAATAGGTTACATAATGAAGCCGTTCCTGGGCTTTGGCCCTCCTCAGCCTGGTCAATAATTTACTAGAATGGCTTTGGCACTTGGCTCTTTGCCACAGGCCTCCTCTTCTTTTGGGTGTTTTGGGGTTTTTTAGTTTAAGAAGCCCTGGCAGGCTGAGGCTGGGTGGGAAGGGACAGGTTTGAAGAGGGCATGAGTGAGACACGACCCCAGAGGTGGTCCTGCTCCCCCTGCAGCTAAGAGAAGCTCCCATGTGTGGCTGGGGGTCGGGGGGGGTGGAGCAAAACTAGAAGTGGGGAGATTGAGATTGGAAGCCAGGAAGAAGCTCTTCCCCATGAGGGTGGTGAGAGCCTGGCACAGGCTGCTCAGGGAGGTGCTGGAAGCCTCCTGCCTGGAGGTGTTTGCAGCCAGGCTGGAGGTGGCTGTGAGCAACCTGCTGTGGTGTGAGGTGTCCCTGCCCATGGCAGGGGGTTGGGACTGGCTGAGCCTTGAGGTCCCTTCCAAGCCTAACAATTCTGTGATTCTATAACTGGGGTTGGACTTGAAGGTCTCCAGAGGTCTTTTCCAACCCCTAACATCCTGTGTAACAGCAGCTCAAAGGAGAGGACCTCTCCTGCTGCCAGGCTGCAGCCTCAGCACAGCCTCCAGGCACTCACTGGAGACCCTCATGCTGCACATCACTTCCCTGCTGGCCACCCCAGGCCTCTCCTAGGCAGCAAGCAGCCTGAGGCAGAGCTGTCTTAGCTGGGGCAGGATGCTGCTTGGCAAAGATGTATTGGCAGCCCTGCTTACCCAGCACCCCTAGGAGGAGAGGCTGAGGGAGTGGGGTTGCTTAGCCTGGAGAAGAGGAGGCTCAGGGGAGACCTTCTTGCTCTCTACAACACCCTGAAGGGGGAGGTTGGAGCCAGGTGGGGGTTGGTCTCTTGTCCCAGGCAGCCAGCACCAGAACAAGAGGACACAGTCTCAAGCTGTGCCAGGGGAGGTTTAGGCTGGAGGTGAGGAAGAAAATTTTCCCAGAAAGAGAGACTGGCCATGGGGATGTGCTGCCCAGGGAGGTGGTGGAGTCCCCATCCCTGGAGGTGTTTAGGAAGAGCCTGGCTGAGGCCCTTGGTGCCATGGTTGAGTTGATCAGATGGTGCTGGGGGAGAGGTTGGACCTGATGATCTCAAAGATTTCTTCCAACCTGGTTGATTCTATTCTATTCCCCTGCCCTCCTCCTGCTCTCCACCCACACAGCACCCACTGATGCCCTCCAACAGCAGCCCTGCTTCTGTGCTCTGCTCCTGGGTGGGCAGCAACAGCGCCCATTGGCAGTGCCTTGTGCCAGGGCTGCCAGAGCAGCCCCAGGTGCAGGCAGAGCAGCACCTTAGCCCCAGCAAGGCAGTGGGCACTGGGTCCTGGCAGAGATGCCAGCAGCCTGCTCCCCTTCCAAGCAGCCCAAATCCAGCACCCCAACACCAGCAGGCTGCCGGGGGGGCAGAGAGAGCCGAGCTGTGTGCGCGCTCTGCGTGCCAAGCAGCGGAGCAGGGCAGAGCAGAGCAGAGGCAGCGGCGGGCGCCAGCCCCACGCCCGGGGGGGCTCCTACCTGCTTTGACGCGGATGTTGGGGCTCCTGATCTTGCCAGCCGAGTTCTCAGCTGTGCAGAAGTAGTCGTTGTCGTGGATGAAGCTGTTGAAGGCTGATGGCGAGAAGGGGTAGAGCTGCAAAGTCCCATTGGCATGGACGTGCCTGATGTGCGGCACATCGTAGATGTCGTCGCCCGTGGCCAGGTACCACCGGAGGACGGCGCTGGGTGACCCCGCGGCCGGGCAGGGGATCACCACCCCCACTGTGCTGGAGAAGGTCACCTGCTGGATGGAGTCGTTCACAAAGTAGAGGCTGGTTCCAACATCTTCAGCATGTGCTGCAGGGGGAGAGAGCAGAGCCGCCGGGGCGGGAGGGTTACCACGGGCATCGCCCGGCCCCCGCGGGCACAGCCGGCGCCCTGGCACCCCTTGCCCCCCGCCTCCCCCCCCAGCAGGGCAGAGTAAAGCAGGGGAGCATCAGCTGGAAGCACAAAGCCACCTTCACAGGCTGGTGCTCCTGCTGGCAGCAGGGACCAGGGATGACAGCCAGCCAGCCAGGACAGTCAGGGGCTGTGGGAGCAGGGAAGGGTACCCAGGGCAGCCCTCAAGGCTTCCCCAGCTGGCACCAGGTCTGACCATGCCTCAGCACCCACAGGCCTGAGCACACCCACATGCAACAACCACCACCCAAGCACCACAAAGCAGCACCAGTTCCCCTGCAAAGCCTCATGACCCCCAGGCTGGAGCCACAGCCAGCACCCCAATACCCCATCAGATCCCCAGAGCAGCTCCAGCTGCCCATCAGGGATCAGGGCAGGACCCTTCCCATGACAAAGCTGCAGCACCCCTTGGAGAGGGGCAGGAGAGCTGTTCAGTGCTGCTCCCCACTCCCAGAGTCAGCAGGAGAGGAACCTGGTCCCACCTCACCCAGAGCCCAAGCTGCAGCCTGGTGCCAGGCATTCCTGCACAGCCCAAAGACCAAGAGGTGCCATGTTCAAGGGCATGGTCCAAGGCAGAGCTTGCAGCATCCCAGATGCCCAGGAGCAGCTCCACAGGGCACTTCCCTCCTTCAAAACAGGGGACAGGACCTTTTCATCCAGCTTGTACATCCATAAAGATCATCCAGTCCCAACCCCCTGCCATGGGCAGGGACACCTCCCACCAGCCCAGGTTGCTCAGGGCCTCATCCAGCCTGGCCTTGAACACCTCCAGGGAAGGGACATCCACAGCCTCCCTGGGCAGCCTGTGCCAGTGTCTCCTCACCCTTGCTCTGAAGAATTTCTTCCTCATCTCCAGTCTCAATCTCCAACCCATTCCCTCTCATCCTGTCACTCCCAGCCCTTGTCACAAGTCCCTCCCCAGCTCTCCTGTAGCCCACTTCAGGTACTGGAAGGATGCTCCAAGGACTCCCTGGAGCCTTCTCTCCTCCAGGCTGAACAGCCCCAACTCTCCCAGCCTGTCCCCATAGAGGGAGACTCTAGGAACTCCTCCAGTCCCTCCTTCCCAACCGAAGCAAGATGGGCTATAAATAAGGAGGAGGAGCCCCAGCCACTGGGATCTGGCTGCTTTTTTTAGCCACACTCTTTGCAGGCTGGTGCAGGGCCGGGGTGGGGACGCAGCCCTGGGCGGTGTATTAATAGCTGGGGCTGAGCGCAGGGCTGCCGGCGCCGCCCAGCCAATGAGCAGATCAAAACCAGCCACGGGGGACCCTCCCTGACCTCGATTTCTTCACTTGGGGAGGAGGGGACAGGAGCAGGGAGAAGGAAAGCCTCCCCTCCAAGGGTGGCCTCGTGGCTGCTTGCCCAAGGAGAGGCTGGTTGAGCATCACTGGCACCTCACGAGGAAGCCTCCTCCAGCAACCTGCTGAGGCTGGGCACCTGGCTTGGTGCTGTGCCACCAGCCCAAGATTCACAGATTGCATCAGGTTGGAAGGAAAGCTCAAAGGGCATCTTGTCCAAACCCCCTGCAGCCAGCAGGGACACCTCCAATTAGAGCAGGCTGCACAGGGCCACGTGAAGTTTGACCCTGAATGTCTCCAGGGATGGAGCTTCAACCACAGCCCTGGGCAGGCTGTGCCAGTGTCTCACCACCTCTTGTGCAGGACTTCTTCCTGATGCCCAACCTAACTCTGCCCTGCTCCAGTTTCAAACCATTGCTCCTGCTCCTGTCACCCCAAGCCCTCTGAACACTCCCTCCCCAGCCTGCCTGTAGCTCCTCTTCAGATGTTGAAATGG
>NW_027145055.1:0-28689 GCF_026170545.1 Melanerpes formicivorus
AAAGGCCTAGCACCAAATCCAATTTGCCATCTGATCTAACTTCTGGAGGCAGTCAAAATGATCCTTAGAATTCTTCCCTACCTTATTCCTGTGCTGAGATACAGGCTGCTCCAACCTGCTGTAAAATGCTTGATTTCGAGAGTGAGCGAAACTAATGAGAACATTGTTGGGGTAAAACCTAAAGGGAAAGACCTAGCACCAAATCCAATTTGCCATCTGATCTAACTTCTGGAGGCAGTCAAAATGATCCTTAGAATTCTTCCCTACCTTATTCCTGTGCTGAGATACAGGCTGCTCCAACCTGCTGTAAAATGCTTGATTTCGAGAGTGAGCGAAACTAATGAAAACATTGTTGGGGTAAAACCTAAGGGAAAGACCTAGCACCAAATCCAATTTGCCATCTGATCTAACTTCTGGAGGCAGTCAAAATGAGTATTTGAATTCTTCCCTACCTTATTCCTGTGCTGAGATACAGGCTGCTCCAACCTGCTGTAAAATGCTTGATTTCGAGAGTGAGCGAAACTAATGAAAACATTGTTGGGGTAAAACCTAAAGGGAAAGACCTAGCACCAAATCCAATTTGCCATCTGATCTAACTTCTGGAGGCAGTCAAAATGATCCTTAGAATTCTTCCCTACCTTATTCCTGTGCTGAGATACAGGCTGCTCCAACCTGCTGTAAAATGCTTGATTTCGAGAGTGAGCGAAACTAATGAAAACATTGTTGGGGTAAAACCTAAAGGGAAAGACCTAGCACCCAAATCCAATTTGCTATCTGATCTAACTTCTGGAGGCAGTCAAAATGATCCTTAGAATTCTTCCCTACCTTATTCCTGTGCTGAGATACAGGCTGCTCCAACCTGCTGTAAAATGCTTGATTTCGAGAGTGAGCGAAACTAATGAAAACATTGTTGGGGTAAAACCTAAAGGGAAAGACCTAGCACCAAATCCAATTTGCCATCTGATCTAACTTCTGGAGGCAGTCAAAATGATCCTTAGAATTCTTTCCTACCTTATTCCTGTGCTGAGATACAGGCTGCTCCAACCTGCTGTAAAATGCTTGATTTCGAGAGTGAGCGAAACTAATGAGAACATTGTTGGGGTAAAACCTAAAGGGAAAGACCTAGCACCAAATCCAATTTGCCATCTGATCTAACTTCTGGAGGCAGTCAAAATGATCCTTAGAATTCTTCCCTACCTTATTCCTGTGCTGAGATACAGGCTGCTCCAACCTGCTGTAAAATGCTTGATTTCGAGAGTGAGCGAAACTAATGAAAACATTGTTGGGGTAAAACCTAAAGGGAAAGACCTAGCACCAAATCCAATTTGCCATCTGATCTAACTTCTGGAGGCAGTCAAAATGATCCTTAGAATTCTTCCCTACCTTATTCCTGTGCTGAGATACAGGCTGCTCCAACCTGCTGTAAAATGCTTGATTTCGAGAGTGAGCGAAACTAATGAAAACATTGTTGGGGTAAAACCTAAAGGGAAAGACCTAGCACCAAATCCAATTTGCCATCTGATCTAACTTCTGGAGGCAGTCAAAATGATCCTTAGAATTCTTCCCTACCTTATTCCTGTGCTGAGATACAGGCTGCTCCAACCTGCTGTAAAATGCTTGATTTCGAGAGTGAGCGAAACTAATGAAAACATTGTTGGGGTAAAACCTAAAGGGAAAGACCTAGCACCAAATCCAATTTGCCATCTGATCTAACTTCTGGAGGCAGTCAAAATGAGCCTTAGAATTCTTCCCTACCTTATTCCTGTGCTGAGATACAGGCTGCTCCAACCTGCTGTAAAATGCTTGATTTCGAGAGTGAGCGAAACTAATGAGAACATTGTTGGGGTAAAACCTAAAGGGAAAGACCTAGCACCAAATCCAATTTGCCATCTGATCTAACTTCTGGAGGCAGTCAAAATGATCCTTAGAATTCTTCCCTACCTTATTCCTGTGCTGAGATACAGGCTGCTCCAACCTGCTGTAAAATGCTTGATTTCGAGAGTGAGCGAAACTAATGAAAACATTGTTGGGGTAAAACCTAAAGGGAAAGACCTAGCACCAAATCCAATTTGCCATCTGATCTAACTTCTGGAGGCAGTCAAAATGATCCTTAGAATTCTTCCCTACCTTATTCCTGTGCTGAGATACAGGCTGCTCCAACCTGCTGTAAAATGCTTGATTTCGAGAGTGAGCGAAACTAATGAAAACATTGTTGGGGTAAAACCTAAAGGGAAAGACCTAGCACCAAATCCAATTTGCCATCTGATCTAACTTCTGGAGGCAGTCAAAATGATCCTTAGAATTCTTCCCTACCTTATTCCTGTGCTGAGATACAGGCTGCTCCAACCTGCTGTAAAATGCTTGATTTCGAGAGTGAGCGAAACTAATGAAAACATTGTTGGGGGTAAAACCTAAAGGGAAAGACCTAGCACCAAATCCAATTTGCTATCTGATCTAACTTCTGGAGGCAGTCAAAATGAGTATTTGAATTCTTCCCTACCTTATTCCTGTGCTGAGATACAGGCTGCTCCAACCTGCTGTAAAATGCTTGATTTCGAGAGTGAGCGAAACTAATGAAAACATTGTTGGGGTAAAACCTAAAGGGAAAGACCTAGCACCAAATCCAATTTGCCATCTGATCTAACTTCTGGAGGCAGTCAAAATGATCCTTAGAATTCTTCCCTACCTTATTCCTGTGCTGAGATACAGGCTGCTCAACCTGCTGTAAAATGCTTGATTTCGAGAGTGAGAGAAACTAATGAGAACATTGTTGGGGTAAAACCTAAAGGGAAAGACCTAGCACCAAATCCAATTTGCCATCTGATCTAACTTCTGGAGGCAGTCAAAATGATCCTTAGAATTCTTCCCTACCTTATTCCTGTGCTGAGATACAGGCTGCTCCAACCTGCTGTAAAATGCTTGATTTCGAGAGTGAGCGAAACTAATGAAAACATTGTTGGGGTAAAACCTAAAGGGAAAGACCTAGCACCAAATCCAATTTGCCATCTGATCTAACTTCTGGAGGCAGTCAAAATGATCCTTAGAATTCTTCCCTACCTTATTCCTGTGCTGAGATACAGGCTGCTCCAACCTGCTGTAAATGCTTGATTTCGAGAGTGAGCGAAACTAATGAAAACATTGTTGGGGTAAAACCTAAAGGGAAAGACCTAGCACCAAATCCAATTTGCCATCTGATCTAACTTCTGGAGGCAGTCAAAATGATCCTTAGAATTCTTCCCTACCTTATTCCTGTGCTGAGATACAGGCTGCTCCAACCTGCTGTAAAATGCTTGATTTCGAGAGTGAGCGAAACTAATGAAAACATTGTTGGGGTAAAACCTAAAGGGAAAGACCTAGCACCAAATCCAATTTGCCATCTGATCTAACTTCTGGAGGCAGTCAAAATGAGTATTTGAATTCTTCCCTACCTTATTCCTGTGCTGAGATACAGGCTGCTCCAACCTGCTGTAAAATGCTTGATTTCGAGAGTGAGCGAAACTAATGAAAACATTGTTGGGGTAAAACCTAAAGGGAAAGACCTAGCACCAAATCCAATTTGCCATCTGATCTAACTTCTGGAGGCAGTCAAAATGAGTATTTGAATTCTTCCCTACCTTATTCCTGTGCTGAGATACAGGCTGCTCCAACCTGCTGTAAAATGCTTGATTTCGAGAGTGAGCGAAACTAATGAAAACATTGTTGGGGTAAAACCTAAAGGGAAAGACCTAGCACCAAATCCAATTTGCCATCTGATCTAACTTCTGGAGGCAGTCAAAATGAGTATTTGAATTCTTCCCTACCTTATTCCTGTGCTGAGATACAGGCTGCTCCAACCTGCTGTAAAATGCTTGATTTCGAGAGTGAGCGAAACTAATGAAAACATTGTTGGGGTAAAACCTAAAGGGAAAGACCTAGCACCAAATCCAATTTGCCATCTGATCTAACTTCTGGAGGCAGTCAAAATGATCCTTAGAATTCTTCCCTACCTTATTCCTGTGCTGAGATACAGGCTGCTCCAACCTGCTGTAAAATGCTTGATTTCGAGAGTGAGCGAAACTAATGAAAACATTGTTGGGGTAAAACCTAAAGGGAAAGACCTAGCACCAAATCCAATTTGCTATCTGATCTAACTTCTGGAGGCAGTCAAAATGAGTATTTGAATTCTTCCCTACCTTATTCCTGTGCTGAGATACAGGCTGCTCCAACCTGCTGTAAAATGCTTGATTTCGAGAGTGAGCGAAACTAATGAAAACATTGTTGGGGTAAAACCTAAAGGGAAAGACCTAGCACCAAATCCAATTTGCCATCTGATCTAACTTCTGGAGGCAGTCAAAATGATCCTTAGAATTCTTCCCTACCTTATTCCTGTGCTGAGATACAGGCTGCTCCAACCTGCTGTAAAATGCTTGATTTCGAGAGTGAGAGAAACTAATGAGAACATTGTTGGGGTAAAACCTAAAGGGAAAGACCTAGCACCAAATCCAATTTGCCATCTGATCTAACTTCTGGAGGCAGTCAAAATGATCCTTAGAATTCTTCCCTACCTTATTCCTGTGCTGAGATACAGGCTGCTCCAACCTGCTGTAAAATGCTTGATTTCGAGAGTGAGCGAAACTAATGAAAACATTGTTGGGGTAAAACCTAAAGGAAAGACCTAGCACCAAATCCAATTTGCCATCTGATCTAACTTCTGGAGGCAGTCAAAATGAGTATTTGAATTCTTCCCTACCTTATTCCTGTGCTGAGATACAGGCTGCTCCAACCTGCTGTAAAATGCTTGATTTCGAGAGTGAGCGAAACTAATGAAAACATTGTTGGGGTAAAACCTAAAGGGAAAGACCTAGCACCAAATCCAATTTGCCATCTGATCTAACTTCTGGAGGCAGTCAAAATGATCCTTAGAATTCTTCCCTACCTTATTCCTGTGCTGAGATACAGGCTGCTCCAACCTGCTGTAAAATGCTTGATTTCGAGAGTGAGCGAAACTAATGAAAACATTGTTGGGGTAAAACCTAAAGGGAAAGACCTAGCACCAAATCCAATTTGCCATCTGATCTAACTTCTGGAGGCAGTCAAAATGAGTATTTGAATTCTTCCCTACCTTATTCCTGTGCTGAGATACAGGCTGCTCCAACCTGCTGTAAAATGCTTGATTTCGAGAGTGAGCGAAACTAATGAAAACATTGTTGGGGTAAAACCTAAAGGGAAAGACCTAGCACCAAATCCAATTTGCCATCTGATCTAACTTCTGGAGGCAGTCAAAATGAGTATTTGAATTCTTCCCTACCTTATTCCTGTGCTGAGATACAGGCTGCTCCAACCTGCTGTAAAATGCTTGATTTCGAGAGTGAGCGAAACTAATGAAAACATTGTTGGGGTAAAACCTAAAGGGAAAGACCTAGCACCAAATTCCATTGGCCATCTGATCTAACTTCTGGAGGCAGTCAAAATGATCCTTAGAATTCTTCCCTACCTTATTCCTGTGCTGAGATACAGGCTGCTCCAACCTGCTGTAAAATGCTTGATTTCGAGAGTGAGCGAAACTAATGAAAACATTGTTGGGGTAAAACCTAAAGGGAAAGACCTAGCACCAAATCCAATTTGCCATCTGATCTAACTTCTGGAGGCAGTCAAAATGATCCTTAGAATTCTTCCCTACCTTATTCCTGTGCTGAGATACAGGCTGCTCCAACCTGCTGTAAAATGCTTGATTTCGAGAGTGAGCGAAACTAATGAAAACATTGTTGGGGTAAAACCTAAAGGGAAAGACCTAGCACCAAATCCAATTTGCCATCTGATCTAACTTCTGGAGGCAGTCAAAATGATCCTTAGAATTCTTCCCTACCTTATTCCTGTGCTGAGATACAGGCTGCTCCAACCTGCTGTAAAATGCTTGATTTCGAGAGTGAGCGAAACTAATGAAAACATTGTTGGGGTAAAACCTAAAGGGAAAGACCTAGCACCAAATCCAATTTGCCATCTGATCTAACTTCTGGAGGCAGTCAAAATGATCCTTAGAATTCTTCCCTACCTTATTCCTGTGCTGAGATACAGGCTGCTCCAACCTGCTGTAAAATGCTTGATTTCGAGAGTGAGCGAAACTAATGAAAACATTGTTGGGGTAAAACCTAAAGGGAAAGACCTAGCACCAAATCCAATTTGCTATCTGATCTAACTTCTGGAGGCAGTCAAAATGAGTATTTGAATTCTTCCCTACCTTATTCCTGTGCTGAGATACAGGCTGCTCCAACCTGCTGTAAAATGCTTGATTTCGAGAGTGAGAGAAACTAATGAGAACATTGTTGGGGTAAAACCTAAAGGGAAAGACCTAGCACCAAATCCAATTTGCCATCTGATCTAACTTCTGGAGGCAGTCAAAATGATCCTTAGAATTCTTCCCTACCTTATTCCTGTGCTGAGATACAGGCTGCTCCAACCTGCTGTAAAATGCTTGATTTCGAGAGTGAGCGAAACTAATGAAAACATTGTTGGGGTAAAACCTAAAGGGAAAGACCTAGCACCAAATCCAATTTGCCATCTGATCTAACTTCTGGAGGCAGTCAAAATGATCCTTAGAATTCTTCCCTACCTTATTCCTGTGCTGAGATACAGGCTGCTCCAACCTGCTGTAAAATGCTTGATTTCGAGAGTGAGCGAAACTAATGAAAACATTGTTGGGGTAAAACCTAAAGGGAAAGACCTAGCACCAAATCCAATTTGCCATCTGATCTAACTTCTGGAGGCAGTCAAAATGATCCTTAGAATTCTTCCCTACCTTATTCCTGTGCTGAGATACAGGCTGCTCCAACCTGCTGTAAAATGCTTGATTTCGAGAGTGAGCGAAACTAATGAAAACATTGTTGGGGTAAAACCTAAAGGGAAAGACCTAGCACCAAATCCAATTTGCCATCTGATCTAACTTCTGGAGGCAGTCAAAATGAGTATTTGAATTCTTCCCTACCTTATTCCTGTGCTGAGATACAGGCTGCTCCAACCTGCTGTAAAATGCTTGATTTCGAGAGTGAGCGAAACTAATGAAAACATTGTTGGGGTAAAACCTAAAGGGAAAGACCTAGCACCAAATCCAATTTGCCATCTGATCTAACTTCTGGAGGCAGTCAAAATGAGTATTTGAATTCTTCCCTACCTTATTCCTGTGCTGAGATACAGGCTGCTCCAACCTGCTGTAAAATGCTTGATTTCGAGAGTGAGCGAAACTAATGAAAACATTGTTGGGGTAAAACCTAAAGGGAAAGACCTAGCACCAAATTCCATTGGCCATCTGATCTAACTTCTGGAGGCAGTCAAAATGATCCTTAGAATTCTTCCCTACCTTATTCCTGTGCTGAGATACAGGCTGCTCCAACCTGCTGTAAAATGCTTGATTTCGAGAGTGAGCGAAACTAATGAAAACATTGTTGGGGTAAAACCTAAAGGGAAAGACCTAGCACCAAATCCAATTTGCCATCTGATCTAACTTCTGGAGGCAGTCAAAATGATCCTTAGAATTCTTCCCTACCTTATTCCTGTGCTGAGATACAGGCTGCTCCAACCTGCTGTAAAATGCTTGATTTCGAGAGTGAGCGAAACTAATGAAAACATTGTTGGGGTAAAACCTAAAGGGAAAGACCTAGCACCAAATCCAATTTGCTATCTGATCTAACTTCTGGAGGCAGTCAAAATGAGTATTTGAATTCTTCCCTACCTTATTCCTGTGCTGAGATACAGGCTGCTCCAACCTGCTGTAAAATGCTTGATTTCGAGAGTGAGCGAAACTAATGAAAACATTGTTGGGGTAAAACCTAAAGGGAAAGACCTAGCACCAAATCCAATTTGCCATCTGATCTAACTTCTGGAGGCAGTCAAAATGATCCTTAGAATTCTTCCCTACCTTATTCCTGTGCTGAGATACAGGCTGCTCCAACCTGCTGTAAAATGCTTGATTTCGAGAGTGAGAGAAACTAATGAGAACATTGTTGGGGTAAAACCTAAAGGGAAAGACCTAGCACCAAATCCAATTTGCCATCTGATCTAACTTCTGGAGGCAGTCAAAATGATCCTTAGAATTCTTCCCTACCTTATTCCTGTGCTGAGATACAGGCTGCTCCAACCTGCTGTAAAATGCTTGATTTCGAGAGTGAGCGAAACTAATGAAAACATTGTTGGGGTAAAACCTAAAGGGAAAGACCTAGCACCAAATCCAATTTGCCATCTGATCTAACTTCTGGAGGCAGTCAAAATGAGTATTTGAATTCTTCCCTACCTTATTCCTGTGCTGAGATACAGGCTGCTCCAACCTGCTGTAAAATGCTTGATTTCGAGAGTGAGCGAAACTAATGAAAACATTGTTGGGGTAAAACCTAAAGGGAAAGACCTAGCACCAAATCCAATTTGCCATCTGATCTAACTTCTGGAGGCAGTCAAAATGATCCTTAGAATTCTTCCCTACCTTATTCCTGTGCTGAGATACAGGCTGCTCCAACCTGCTGTAAAATGCTTGATTTCGAGAGTGAGCGAAACTAATGAAAACATTGTTGGGGTAAAACCTAAAGGGAAAGACCTAGCACCAAATCCAATTTGCCATCTGATCTAACTTCTGGAGGCAGTCAAAATGAGTATTTGAATTCTTCCCTACCTTATTCCTGTGCTGAGATACAGGCTGCTCCAACCTGCTGTAAAATGCTTGATTTCGAGAGTGAGCGAAACTAATGAAAACATTGTTGGGGTAAAAACCCTAAAGGGAAAGACCTAGCACCAAATCCAATTTGCCATCTGATCTAACTTCTGGAGGCAGTCAAAATGAGTATTTGAATTCTTCCCTACCTTATTCCTGTGCTGAGATACAGGCTGCTCCAACCTGCTGTAAAATGCTTGATTTCGAGAGTGAGCGAAACTAATGAAAACATTGTTGGGGTAAAACCTAAAGGGAAAGACCTAGCACCAAATTCCATTGGCCATCTGATCTAACTTCTGGAGGCAGTCAAAATGATCCTTAGAATTCTTCCCTACCTTATTCCTGTGCTGAGATACAGGCTGCTCCAACCTGCTGTAAAATGCTTGATTTCGAGAGTGAGCGAAACTAATGAAACATTGTTGGGGGTAAAACCTAAAGGGAAAGACCTAGCACCAAATCCAATTTGCCATCTGATCTAACTTCTGGAGGCAGTCAAAATGATCCTTAGAATTCTTCCCTACCTTATTCCTGTGCTGAGATACAGGCTGCTCCAACCTGCTGTAAAATGCTTGATTTCGAGAGTGAGCGAAACTAATGAAAACATTGTTGGGGTAAAACCTAAAGGGAAAGACCTAGCACCAAATCCAATTTGCCATCTGATCTAACTTCTGGAGGCAGTCAAAATGATCCTTAGAATTCTTCCCTACCTTATTCCTGTGCTGAGATACAGGCTGCTCCAACCTGCTGTAAAATGCTTGATTTCGAGAGTGAGCGAAACTAATGAAAACATTGTTGGGGTAAAACCTAAAGGGAAAGACCTAGCACCAAATCCAATTTGCCATCTGATCTAACTTCTGGAGGCAGTCAAAATGAGCCTTAGAATTCTTCCCCTACCTTATTCCTGTGCTGAGATACAGGCTGCTCCAACCTGCTGTAAAATGCTTGATTTCGAGAGTGAGCGAAACTAATGAAAACATTGTTGGGGTAAAACCTAAAGGGAAAGACCTAGCAC
Source organism: Melanerpes formicivorus (assembly GCF_026170545.1). Classification (NCBI taxonomy): domain Eukaryota; kingdom Metazoa; phylum Chordata; class Aves; order Piciformes; family Picidae; genus Melanerpes; species Melanerpes formicivorus. Next base: position 9,687 of record NW_027145055.1, read on the forward strand.
CAAATCCAATTTGCCATCTGATCTAACTTCTGGAGGCAGTCAAAATGATCCTTAGAATTCTTCCCTACCTTATTCCTGTGCTGAGATACAGGCTGCTCCAACCTGCTGTAAAATGCTTGATTTCGAGAGTGAGCGAAACTAATGAAAACATTGTTGGGGTAAAACCTAAAGGGAAAGACCTAGCACCAAATCCAATTTGCCATCTGATCTAACTTCTGGAGGCAGTCAAAATGATCCTTAGAATTCTTCCCTACCTTATTCCTGTGCTGAGATACAGGCTGCTCCAACCTGCTGTAAAATGCTTGATTTCGAGAGTGAGCGAAACTAATGAAAACATTGTTGGGGTAAAACCTAAAGGGAAAGACCTAGCACCAAATCCAATTTGCCATCTGATCTAACTTCTGGAGGCAGTCAAAATGATCCTTAGAATTCTTCCCTACCTTATTCCTGTGCTGAGATACAGGCTGCTCCAACCTGCTGTAAAATGCTTGATTTCGAGAGTGAGCGAAACTAATGAAAACATTGTTGGGGTAAAACCTAAAGGGAAAGACCTAGCCACCAAATCCAATTTGCCATCTGATCTAACTTCTGGAGGCAGTCAAAATGATCCTTAGAATTCTTCCCTACCTTATTCCTGTGCTGAGATACAGGCTGCTCCAACCTGCTGTAAAATGCTTGATTTCGAGAGTGAGCGAAACTAATGAAAACATTGTTGGGGTAAAACCTAAAGGGAAAGACCTAGCACCAAATCCAATTTGCCATCTGATCTAACTTCTGGAGGCAGTCAAAATGATCCTTAGAATTCTTCCCTACCTTATTCCTGTGCTGAGATACAGGCTGCTCCAACCTGCTGTAAAATGCTTGATTTCGAGAGTGAGCGAAACTAATGAAAACATTGTTGGGGTAAAACCTAAAGGGAAAGACCTAGCACCAAATTCCATTGGCCATCTGATCTAACTTCTGGAGGCAGTCAAAATGAGTATTTGAATTCTTCCCTACCTTATTCCTGTGCTGAGATACAGGCTGCTCCAACCTGCTGTAAAATGCTTGATTTCGAGAGTGAGCGAAACTAATGAAAACATTGTTGGGGTAAAACCTAAAGGGAAAGACCTAGCACCAAATCCAATTTGCCATCTGATCTAACTTCTGGAGGCAGTCAAAATGATCCTTAGAATTCTTCCCTACCTTATTCCTGTGCTGAGATACAGGCTGCTCCAACCTGCTGTAAAATGCTTGATTTCGAGAGTGAGCGAAACTAATGAAAACATTGTTGGGGTAAAACCTAAAGGGAAAGACCTAGCACCAAATCCAATTTGCCATCTGATCTAACTTCTGGAGGCAGTCAAAATGATCCTTAGAATTCTTCCCTACCTTATTCCTGTGCTGAGATACAGGCTGCTCCAACCTGCTGTAAAATGCTTGATTTCGAGAGTGAGCGAAACTAATGAAAACATTGTTGGGGTAAAACCTAAAGGGAAAGACCTAGCACCAAATCCAATTTGCCATCTGATCTAACTTCTGGAGGCAGTCAAAATGATCCTTAGAATTCTTCCCTACCTTATTCCTGTGCTGAGATACAGGCTGCTCCAACCTGCTGTAAAATGCTTGATTTCGAGAGTGAGCGAAACTAATGAAAACATTGTTGGGGTAAAACCTAAAGGGAAAGACCTAGCACCAAATCCAATTTGCCATCTGATCTAACTTCTGGAGGCAGTCAAAATGATCCTTAGAATTCTTCCCTACCTTATTCCTGTGCTGAGATACAGGCTGCTCCAACCTGCTGTAAAATGCTTGATTTCGAGAGTGAGCGAAACTAATGAAAACATTGTTGGGGTAAAACCTAAAGGGAAAGACCTAGCACCAAATCCAATTTGCCATCTGATCTAACTTCTGGAGGCAGTCAAAATGATCCTTAGAATTCTTCCCTACCTTATTCCTGTGCTGAGATACAGGCTGCTCCAACCTGCTGTAAAATGCTTGATTTCGAGAGTGAGCGAAACTAATGAAAACATTGTTGGGGTAAAACCTAAAGGGAAAGACCTAGCACCAAATCCAATTTGCCATCTGATCTAACTTCTGGAGGCAGTCAAAATGATCCTTAGAATTCTTCCCTACCTTATTCCTGTGCTGAGATACAGGCTGCTCCAACCTGCTGTAAAATGCTTGATTTCGAGAGTGAGCGAAACTAATGAAAACATTGTTGGGGTAAAACCTAAAGGGAAAGACCTAGCACCAAATCCAATTTGCCATCTGATCTAACTTCTGGAGGCAGTCAAAATGATCCTTAGAATTCTTCCCTACCTTATTCCTGTGCTGAGATACAGGCTGCTCCAACCTGCTGTAAAATGCTTGATTTCGAGAGTGAGCGAAACTAATGAAAACATTGTTGGGGTAAAACCTAAAGGGAAAGACCTAGCACCAAATCCAATTTGCCATCTGATCTAACTTCTGGAGGCAGTCAAAATGATCCTTAGAATTCTTCCCTACCTTATTCCTGTGCTGAGATACAGGCTGCTCCAACCTGCTGTAAAATGCTTGATTTCGAGAGTGAGCGAAACTAATGAAAACATTGTTGGGGTAAAACCTAAAGGGAAAGACCTAGCACCAAATCCAATTTGCCATCTGATCTAACTTCTGGAGGCAGTCAAAATGATCCTTAGAATTCTTCCCTACCTTATTCCTGTGCTGAGATACAGGCTGCTCCAACCTGCTGTAAAATGCTTGATTTCGAGAGTGAGCGAAACTAATGAAAACATTGTTGGGGTAAAACCTAAAGGGAAAGACCTAGCAGCAAATTGCATTGGCCATCTGATCTAACTTCTGGAGGCAGTCAAAATGATCCTTAGAATTCTTCCCTACCTTATTCCTGTGCTGAGATACAGGCTGCTCCAACCTGCTGTAAAATGCTTGATTTCGAGAGTGAGCGAAACTAATGAAAACATTGTTGGGGTAAAACCTAAAGGGAAAGACCTAGCACCAAATCCAATTTGCCATCTGATCTAACTTCTGGAGGCAGTCAAAATGATCCTTAGAATTCTTCCCTACCTTATTCCTGTGCTGAGATACAGGCTGCTCCAACCTGCTGTAAAATGCTTGATTTCGAGAGTGAGCGAAACTAATGAAAACATTGTTGGGGTAAAACCTAAAGGGAAAGACCTAGCACCAAATCCAAATTGCCATCTGATCTAACTTCTGGAGGCAGTCAAAATGATCCTTAGAATTCTTCCCTACCTTATTCCTGTGCTGAGATACAGGCTGCTCCAACCTGCTGTAAAATGCTTGATTTCGAGAGTGAGCGAAACTAATGAAAACATTGTTGGGGTAAAACCTAAAGGGAAAGACCTAGCACCAAATCCAATTTGCCATCTGATCTAACTTCTGGAGGCAGTCAAAATGATCCTTAGAATTCTTCCCTACCTTATTCCTGTGCTGAGATACAGGCTGCTCCAACCTGCTGTAAAATGCTTGATTTCGAGAGTGAGCGAAACTAATGAAAACATTGTTGGGGTAAAACCTAAAGGGAAAGACCTAGCACCAAATCCAATTTGCCATCTGATCTAACTTCTGGAGGCAGTCAAAATGATCCTTAGAATTCTTCCCTACCTTATTCCTGTGCTGAGATACAGGCTGCTCCAACCTGCTGTAAAATGCTTGATTTCGAGAGTGAGCGAAACTAATGAAAACATTGTTGGGGTAAAACCTAAAGGGAAAGACCTAGCACCAAATCCAATTTGCCATCTGATCTAACTTCTGGAGGCAGTCAAAATGAGCCTTAGAATTCTTCCCTACCTTATTCCTGTGCTGAGATACAGGCTGCTCCAACCTGCTGTAAAATGCTTGATTTCGAGAGTGAGCGAAACTAATGAAAACATTGTTGGGGTAAAACCTAAAGGGAAAGACCTAGCACCAAATCCAATTTGCCATCTGATCTAACTTCTGGAGGCAGTCAAAATGATCCTTAGAATTCTTCCCTACCTTATTCCTGTGCTGAGATACAGGCTGCTCCAACCTGCTGTAAAATGCTTGATTTCGAGAGTGAGCGAAACTAATGAAAACATTGTTGGGGTAAAACCTAAAGGGAAAGACCTAGCACCAAATCCAATTTGCCATCTGATCTAACTTCTGGAGGCAGTCAAAATGATCCTTAGAATTCTTCCCTACCTTATTCCTGTGCTGAGATACAGGCTGCTCCAACCTGCTGTAAAATGCTTGATTTCGAGAGTGAGCGAAACTAATGAAAACATTGTTGGGGTAAAACCTAAAGGGAAAGACCTAGCACCAAATCCAATTTGCCATCTGATCTAACTTCTGGAGGCAGTCAAAATGATCCTTAGAATTCTTCCCTACCTTATTCCTGTGCTGAGATACAGGCTGCTCCAACCTGCTGTAAAATGCTTGATTTCGAGAGTGAGCGAAACTAATGAAAACATTGTTGGGGTAAAACCTAAAGGGAAAGACCTAGCACCAAATCCAATTTGCCATCTGATCTAACTTCTGGAGGCAGTCAAAATGATCCTTAGAATTCTTCCCTACCTTATTCCTGTGCTGAGATACAGGCTGCTCCAACCTGCTGTAAAATGCTTGATTTCGAGAGTGAGCGAAACTAATGAAAACATTGTTGGGGTAAAACCTAAAGGGAAAGACCTAGCACCAAATCCAATTTGCCATCTGATCTAACTTCTGGAGGCAGTCAAAATGATCCTTAGAATTCTTCCCTACCTTATTCCTGTGCTGAGATACAGGCTGCTCCAACCTGCTGTAAAATGCTTGATTTCGAGAGTGAGCGAAACTAATGAAAACATTGTTGGGGTAAAACCTAAAGGGAAAGACCTAGCACCAAATCCAATTTGCCATCTGATCTAACTTCTGGAGACAGTCAAAATGATCCTTAGAATTCTTCCCTACCTTATTCCTGTGCTGAGATACAGGCTGCTCCAACCTGCTGTAAAATGCTTGATTTCGAGAGTGAGCGAAACTAATGAAAACATTGTTGGGGTAAAACCTAAAGGGAAAGACCTAGCACCAAATCCAATTTGCCATCTGATCTAACTTCTGGAGGCAGTCAAAATGATCCTTAGAATTCTTCCCTACCTTATTCCTGTGCTGAGATACAGGCTGCTCCAACCTGCTGTAAAATGCTTGATTTCGAGAGTGAGCGAAACTAATGAAAACATTGTTGGGGTAAAACCTAAAGGGAAAGACCTAGCACCAAATCCAATTTGCCATCTGATCTAACTTCTGGAGGCAGTCAAAATGAGCCTTAGAATTCTTCCCTACCTTATTCCTGTGCTGAGATACAGGCTGCTCCAACCTGCTGTAAAATGCTTGATTTCGAGAGTGAGCGAAACTAATGAAAACATTGTTGGGGTAAAACCTAAAGGGAAAGACCTAGCACCAAATCCAATTTGCCATCTGATCTAACTTCTGGAGGCAGTCAAAATGATCCTTAGAATTCTTCCCTACCTTATTCCTGTGCTGAGATACAGGCTGCTCCAACCTGCTGTAAAATGCTTGATTTCGAGAGTGAGCGAAACTAATGAAAACATTGTTGGGGTAAAACCTAAAGGGAAAGACCTAGCACCAAATCCAATTTGCCATCTGATCTAACTTCTGGAGGCAGTCAAAATGATCCTTAGAATTCTTCCCTACCTTATTCCTGTGCTGAGATACAGGCTGCTCCAACCTGCTGTAAAATGCTTGATTTCGAGAGTGAGCGAAACTAATGAAAACATTGTTGGGGTAAAACCTAAAGGGAAAGACCTAGCACCAAATCCAATTTGCCATCTGACCTAACTCCTGGAGGCAGTCAAAATGATCCTTAGAATTCTTCCCTACCTTATTCCTGTGCTGAGATACAGGCTGCTCCAACCTGCTGTAAAATGCTTGATTTCGAGAGTGAGCGAAACTAATGAAAATATTGTTGGGGTAAAACCTAAAGGGAAAGACCTAGCACCAAATCCAATTTGCCATCTGATCTAACTTCTGGAGGCAGTCAAAATGATCCTTAGAATTCTTCCCTACCTTATTCCTGTGCTGAGATACAGGCTGCTCCAACCTGCTGTAAAATGCTTGATTTCGAGAGTGAGCGAAACTAATGAAAACATTGTTGGGGTAAAACCTAAAGGGAAAGACCTAGCACCAAATCCAATTTGCCATCTGATCTAACTTCTGGAGGCAGTCAAAATGATCCTTAGAATTCTTCCCTACCTTATTCCTGTGCTGAGATACAGGCTGCTCCAACCTGCTGTAAAATGCTTGATTTCGAGAGTGAGCGAAACTAATGAAAACATTGTTGGGGTAAAACCTAAAGGGAAAGACCTAGCACCAAATCCAATTTGCCATCTGATCTAACTTCTGGAGGCAGTCAAAATGATCCTTAGAATTCTTCCCTACCTTATTCCTGTGCTGAGATACAGGCTGCTCCAACCTGCTGTAAAATGCTTGATTTCGAGAGTGAGCGAAACTAATGAAAACATTGTTGGGGTAAAACCTAAAGGGAAAGACCTAGCACCAAATCCAATTTGCCATCTGATCTAACTTCTGGAGGCAGTCAAAATGATCCTTAGAATTCTTCCCTACCTTATTCCTGTGCTGAGATACAGGCTGCTCCAACCTGCTGTAAAATGCTTGATTTCGAGAGTGAGCGAAACTAATGAAAACATTGTTGGGGTAAAACCTAAAGGGAAAGACCTAGCACCAAATCCAATTTGCCATCTGATCTAACTTCTGGAGGCAGTCAAAATGATCCTTAGAATTCTTCCCTACCTTATTCCTGTGCTGAGATACAGGCTGCTCCAACCTGCTGTAAAATGCTTGATTTCGAGAGTGAGCGAAACTAATGAAAACATTGTTGGGGTAAAACCTAAAGGGAAAGACCTAGCACCAAATCCAATTTGCCATCTGATCTAACTTCTGGAGGCAGTCAAAATGATCCTTAGAATTCTTCCCTACCTTATTCCTGTGCTGAGATACAGGCTGCTCCAACCTGCTGTAAAATGCTTGATTTCGAGAGTGAGCGAAACTAATGAAAACATTGTTGGGGTAAAACCTAAAGGGAAAGACCTAGCACCAAATCCAATTTGCCATCTGATCTAACTTCTGGAGGCAGTCAAAATGATCCTTAGAATTCTTCCCTACCTTATTCCTGTGCTGAGATACAGGCTGCTCCAACCTGCTGTAAAATGCTTGATTTCGAGAGTGAGCGAAACTAATGAAAACATTGTTGGGGTAAAACCTAAAGGGAAAGACCTAGCACCAAATCCAATTTGCCATCTGATCTAACTTCTGGAGGCAGTCAAAATGATCCTTAGAATTCTTCCCTACCTTATTCCTGTGCTGAGATACAGGCTGCTCCAACCTGCTGTAAAATGCTTGATTTCGAGAGTGAGCGAAACTAATGAAAACATTGTTGGGGTAAAACCTAAAGGGAAAGACCTAGCACCAAATCCAATTTGCCATCTGATCTAACTTCTGGAGGCAGTCAAAATGATCCTTAGAATTCTTCCCTACCTTATTCCTGTGCTGAGATACAGGCTGCTCCAACCTGCTGTAAAATGCTTGATTTCGAGAGTGAGCGAAACTAATGAAAACATTGTTGGGGTAAAACCTAAAGGGAAAGACCTAGCACCAAATCCAATTTGCCATCTGATCTAACTTCTGGAGGCAGTCAAAATGATCCTTAGAATTCTTCCCTACCTTATTCCTGTGCTGAGATACAGGCTGCTCCAACCTGCTGTAAAATGCTTGATTTCGAGAGTGAGCGAAACTAATGAAAACATTGTTGGGGTAAAACCTAAAGGGAAAGACCTAGCACCAAATCCAATTTGCCATCTGATCTAACTTCTGGAGGCAGTCAAAATGAGCCTTAGAATTCTTCCCTACCTTATTCCTGTGCTGAGATACAGGCTGCTCCAACCTGCTGTAAAATGCTTGATTTCGAGAGTGAGCGAAACTAATGAAAACATTGTTGGGGTAAAACCTAAAGGGAAAGACCTAGCACCAAATCCAATTTGCCATCTGATCTAACTTCTGGAGGCAGTCAAAATGAGCCTTAGAATTCTTCCCTACCTTATTCCTGTGCTGAGATACAGGCTGCTCCAACCTGCTGTAAAATGCTTGATTTCGAGAGTGAGCGAAACTAATGAAAACATTGTTGGGGTAAAACCTAAAGGGAAAGACCTAGCACCAAATCCAATTTGCCATCTGATCTAACTTCTGGAGGCAGTCAAAATGATCCTTAGAATTCTTCCCTACCTTATTCCTGTGCTGAGATACAGGCTGCTCCAACCTGCTGTAAAATGCTTGATTTCGAGAGTGAGCGAAACTAATGAAAACATTGTTGGGGTAAAACCTAAAGGGAAAGACCTAGCACCAAATTCCATTGGCCATCTGATCTAACTTCTGGAGGCAGTCAAAATGATCCTTAGAATTCTTCCCTACCTTATTCCTGTGCTGAGATACAGGCTGCTCCAACCTGCTGTAAAATGCTTGATTTCGAGAGTGAGCGAAACTAATGAAAACATTGTTGGGGTAAAACCTAAAGGGAAAGACCTAGCACCAAATCCAATTTGCCATCTGATCTAACTTCTGGAGGCAGTCAAAATGATCCTTAGAATTCTTCCCTACCTTATTCCTGTGCTGAGATACAGGCTGCTCCAACCTGCTGTAAAATGCTTGATTTCGAGAGTGAGCGAAACTAATGAAAACATTGTTGGGGTAAAACCTAAAGGGAAAGACCTAGCACCAAATCCAATTTGCCATCTGATCTAACTTCTGGAGGCAGTCAAAATGAGTATTTGAATTCTTCCCTACCTTATTCCTGTGCTGAGATACAGGCTGCTCCAACCTGCTGTAAAATGCTTGATTTCGAGAGTGAGCGAAACTAATGAAAACATTGTTGGGGTAAAACCTAAAGGGAAAGACCTAGCACCAAATCCAATTTGCCATCTGATCTAACTTCTGGAGGCAGTCAAAATGATCCTTAGAATTCTTCCCTACCTTATTCCTGTGCTGAGATACAGGCTGCTCCAACCTGCTGTAAAATGCTTGATTTCGAGAGTGAGCGAAACTAATGAAAACATTGTTGGGGTAAAACCTAAAGGGAAAGACCTAGCACCAAATCCAATTTGCCATCTGATCTAACTTCTGGAGACAGTCAAAATGATCCTTAGAATTCTTCCCTACCTTATTCCTGTGCTGAGATACAGGCTGCTCCAACCTGCTGTAAAATGCTTGATTTCGAGAGTGAGCGAAACTAATGAAAACATTGTTGGGGTAAAACCTAAAGGGAAAGACCTAGCACCAAATTCCATTGGCCATCTGATCTAACTTCTGGAGGCAGTCAAAATGATCCTTAGAATTCTTCCCTACCTTATTCCTGTGCTGAGATACAGGCTGCTCCAACCTGCTGTAAAATGCTTGATTTCGAGAGTGAGCGAAACTAATGAAAACATTGTTGGGGTAAAACCTAAAGGGAAAGACCTAGCACCAAATCCAATTTGCCATCTGATCTAACTTCTGGAGGCAGTCAAAATGATCCTTAGAATTCTTCCCTACCTTATTCCTGTGCTGAGATACAGGCTGCTCCAACCTGCTGTAAAATGCTTGATTTCGAGAGTGAGCGAAACTAATGAAAACATTGTTGGGGTAAAACCTAAAGGGAAAGACCTAGCACCAAATCCAATTTGCCATCTGATCTAACTTCTGGAGGCAGTCAAAATGATCCTTAGAATTCTTCCCTACCTTATTCCTGTGCTGAGATACAGGCTGCTCCAACCTGCTGTAAAATGCTTGATTTCGAGAGTGAGCGAAACTAATGAAAACATTGTTGGGGTAAAACCTAAAGGGAAAGACCTAGCACCAAATCCAATTTGCCATCTGATCTAACTTCTGGAGGCAGTCAAAATGATCCTTAGAATTCTTCCCTACCTTATTCCTGTGCTGAGATACAGGCTGCTCCAACCTGCTGTAAAATGCTTGATTTCGAGAGTGAGCGAAACTAATGAAAACATTGTTGGGGTAAAACCTAAAGGGAAAGACCTAGCACCAAATTCCATTGGCCATCTGATCTAACTTCTGGAGGCAGTCAAAATGATCCTTAGAATTCTTCCCTACCTTATTCCTGTGCTGAGATACAGGCTGCTCCAACCTGCTGTAAAATGCTTGATTTCGAGAGTGAGCGAAACTAATGAAAACATTGTTGGGGTAAAACCTAAAGGGAAAGACCTAGCACCAAATCCAATTTGCCATCTGATCTAACTTCTGGAGGCAGTCAAAATGATCCTTAGAATTCTTCCCTACCTTATTCCTGTGCTGAGATACAGGCTGCTCCAACCTGCTGTAAAATGCTTGATTTCGAGAGTGAGCGAAACTAATGAAAACATTGTTGGGGTAAAACCTAAAGGGAAAGACCTAGCACCAAATTCCATTGGCCATCTGATCTAACTTCTGGAGGCAGTCAAAATGATCCTTAGAATTCTTCCCTACCTTATTCCTGTGCTGAGATACAGGCTGCTCCAACCTGCTGTAAAATGCTTGATTTCGAGAGTGAGCGAAACTAATGAAAACATTGTTGGGGTAAAACCTAAAGGGAAAGACCTAGCACCAAATCCAATTTGCCATCTGATCTAACTTCTGGAGGCAGTCAAAATGATCCTTAGAATTCTTCCCTACCTTATTCCTGTGCTGAGATACAGGCTGCTCCAACCTGCTGTAAAATGCTTGATTTCGAGAGTGAGCGAAACTAATGAAAACATTGTTGGGGTAAAACCTAAAGGGAAAGACCTAGCACCTAATTGCATTGGCCATCTGATCTAACTTCTGGAGGCAGTCAAAATGATCCTTAGAATTCTTCCCTACCTTATTCCTGTGCTGAGATACAGGCTGCTCCAACCTGCTGTAAAATGCTTGATTTCGAGAGTGAGCGAAACTAATGAAAACATTGTTGGGGTAAAACCTAAAGGGAAAGACCTAGCACCAAATCCAATCTGCCATCTGATCTAACTTCTGGAGGCAGTCAAAATGAGCCTTAGAATTCTTCCCTACCTTATTCCTGTGCTGAGATACAGGCTGCTCCAACCTGCTGTAAAATGCTTGATTTCGAGAGTGAGCGAAACTAATGAAAACATTGTTGGGGTAAAACCTAAAGGGAAAGACCTAGCACCAAATCCAATTTGCCATCTGATCTAACTTCTGGAGGCAGTCAAAATGATCCTTAGAATTCTTCCCTACCTTATTCCTGTGCTGAGATACAGGCTGCTCCAACCTGCTGTAAAATGCTTGATTTCGAGAGTGAGCGAAACTAATGAAAACATTGTTGGGGTAAAACCTAAAGGGAAAGACCTAGCACCAAATCCAATTTGCCATCTGATCTAACTTCTGGAGGCAGTCAAAATGATCCTTAGAATTCTTCCCTACCTTATTCCTGTGCTGAGATACAGGCTGCTCCAACCTGCTGTAAAATGCTTGATTTCGAGAGTGAGCGAAACTAATGAAAACATTGTTGGGGTAAAACCTAAAGGGAAAGACCTAGCACCAAATTGCATTGGCCATCTGATCTAACTTCTGGAGGCAGTCAAAATGATCCTTAGAATTCTTCCCTACCTTATTCCTGTGCTGAGATACAGGCTGCTCCAACCTGCTGTAAAATGCTTGATTTCGAGAGTGAGCGAAACTAATGAAAACATTGTTGGGGTAAAACCTAAAGGGAAAGACCTAGCACCAAATCCAATTTGCCATCTGATCTAACTTCTGGAGACAGTCAAAATGATCCTTAGAATTCTTCCCTACCTTATTCCTGTGCTGAGATACAGGCTGCTCCAACCTGCTGTAAAATGCTTGATTTCGAGAGTGAGCGAAACTAATGAAAACATTGTTGGGGTAAAACCTAAAGGGAAAGACCTAGCACCAAATCCAATTTGCCATCTGATCTAACTTCTGGAGGCAGTCAAAATGATCCTTAGAATTCTTCCCTACCTTATTCCTGTGCTGAGATACAGGCTGCTCCAACCTGCTGTAAAATGCTTGATTTCGAGAGTGAGCGAAACTAATGAAAACATTGTTGGGGTAAAACCTAAAGGGAAAGACCTAGCACCAAATCCAATTTGCCATCTGATCTAACTTCTGGAGGCAGTCAAAATGATCCTTAGAATTCTTCCCTACCTTATTCCTGTGCTGAGATACAGGCTGCTCCAACCTGCTGTAAAATGCTTGATTTCGAGAGTGAGCGAAACTAATGAAAACATTGTTGGGGTAAAACCTAAAGGGAAAGACCTAGCACCAAATCCAATTTGCCATCTGATCTAACTTCTGGAGGCAGTCAAAATGATCCTTAGAATTCTTCCCTACCTTATTCCTGTGCTGAGATACAGGCTGCTCCAACCTGCTGTAAAATGCTTGATTTCGAGAGTGAGCGAAACTAATGAAAACATTGTTGGGGTAAAACCTAAAGGGAAAGACCTAGCACCTAATTGCATTGGCCATCTGATCTAACTTCTGGAGGCAGTCAAAATGATCCTTAGAATTCTTCCCTACCTTATTCCTGTGCTGAGATACAGGCTGCTCCAACCTGCTGTAAAATGCTTGATTTCGAGAGTGAGCGAAACTAATGAAAACATTGTTGGGGTAAAACCTAAAGGGAAAGACCTAGCACCAAATCCAATTTGCCATCTGATCTAACTTCTGGAGGCAGTCAAAATGATCCTTAGAATTCTTCCCTACCTTATTCCTGTGCTGAGATACAGGCTGCTCCAACCTGCTGTAAAATGCTTGATTTCGAGAGTGAGCGAAACTAATGAAAACATTGTTGGGGTAAAACCTAAAGGGAAAGACCTAGCACCAAATCCAATTTGCCATCTGATCTAACTTCTGGAGGCAGTCAAAATGATCCTTAGAATTCTTCCCTACCTTATTCCTGTGCTGAGATACAGGCTGCTCCAACCTGCTGTAAAATGCTTGATTTCGAGAGTGAGCGAAACTAATGAAAACATTGTTGGGGTAAAACCTAAAGGGAAAGACCTAGCACCAAATCCAATTTGCCATCTGATCTAACTTCTGGAGGCAGTCAAAATGATCCTTAGAATTCTTCCCTACCTTATTCCTGTGCTGAGATACAGGCTGCTCCAACCTGCTGTAAAATGCTTGATTTCGAGAGTGAGCGAAACTAATGAAAACATTGTTGGGGTAAAACCTAAAGGGAAAGACCTAGCACCAAATCCAATTTGCCATCTGATCTAACTTCTGGAGGCAGTCAAAATGATCCTTAGAATTCTTCCCTACCTTATTCCTGTGCTGAGATACAGGCTGCTCCAACCTGCTGTAAAATGCTTGATTTCGAGAGTGAGCGAAACTAATGAAAACATTGTTGGGGTAAAACCTAAAGGGAAAGACCTAGCACCAAATTCCATTGGCCATCTGATCTAACTTCTGGAGGCAGTCAAAATGATCCTTAGAATTCTTCCCTACCTTATTCCTGTGCTGAGATACAGGCTGCTCCAACCTGCTGTAAAATGCTTGATTTCGAGAGTGAGCGAAACTAATGAAAACATTGTTGGGGTAAAACCTAAAGGGAAAGACCTAGCACCAAATCCAATTTGCCATCTGATCTAACTTCTGGAGGCAGTCAAAATGATCCTTAGAATTCTTCCCTACCTTATTCCTGTGCTGAGATACAGGCTGCTCCAACCTGCTGTAAAATGCTTGATTTCGAGAGTGAGCGAAACTAATGAAAACATTGTTGGGGTAAAACCTAAAGGGAAAGACCTAGCACCAAATCCAATTTGCCATCTGATCTAACTTCTGGAGGCAGTCAAAATGATCCTTAGAATTCTTCCCTACCTTATTCCTGTGCTGAGATACAGGCTGCTCCAACCTGCTGTAAAATGCTTGATTTCGAGAGTGAGCGAAACTAATGAAAACATTGTTGGGGGTAAAACCTAAAGGGAAAGACCTAGCACCAAATCCAATTTGCCATCTGATCTAACTTCTGGAGGCAGTCAAAATGATCCTTAGAATTCTTCCCTACCTTATTCCTGTGCTGAGATACAGGCTGCTCCAACCTGCTGTAAAATGCTTGATTTCGAGAGTGAGCGAAACTAATGAAAACATTGTTGGGGTAAAACCTAAAGGGAAAGACCTAGCACCAAATCCAATTTGCCATCTGATCTAACTTCTGGAGGCAGTCAAAATGAGCCTTAGAATTCTTCCCTACCTTATTCCTGTGCTGAGATACAGGCTGCTCCAACCTGCTGTAAAATGCTTGATTTCGAGAGTGAGCGAAACTAATGAAAACATTGTTGGGGTAAAACCTAAAGGGAAAGACCTAGCACCAAATTCCATTGGCCATCTGATCTAACTTCTGGAGGCAGTCAAAATGATCCTTAGAATTCTTCCCTACCTTATTCCTGTGCTGAGATACAGGCTGCTCCAACCTGCTGTAAAATGCTTGATTTCGAGAGTGAGCGAAACTAATGAAAACATTGTTGGGGTAAAAACCTAAAGGGAAAGACCTAGCACCAAATCCAATTTGCCATCTGATCTAACTTCTGGAGGCAGTCAAAATGAGTATTTGAATTCTTCCCTACCTTATTCCTGTGCTGAGATACAGGCTGCTCCAACCTGCTGTAAAATGCTTGATTTCGAGAGTGAGCGAAACTAATGAAAAACATTGTTGGGGTAAAACCTAAAGGGAAAGACCTAGCACCAAATCCAATTTGCCATCTGATCTAACTTCTGGAGGCAGTCAAAATGATCCTTAGAATTCTTCCCTACCTTATTCCTGTGCTGAGATACAGGCTGCTCCAACCTGCTGTAAAATGCTTGATTTCGAGAGTGAGCGAAACTAATGAAAACATTGTTGGGGTAAAACCTAAAGGGAAAGACCTAGCACCAAATCCAATTTGCCATCTGATCTAACTTCTGGAGGCAGTCAAAATGATCCTTAGAATTCTTCCCTACCTTATTCCTGTGCTGAGATACAGGCTGCTCCAACCTGCTGTAAAATGCTTGATTTCGAGAGTGAGCGAAACTAATGAAAACATTGTTGGGGTAAAACCTAAAGGGAAAGACCTAGCACCAAATCCAATTTGCCATCTGATCTAACTTCTGGAGGCAGTCAAAATGATCCTTAGAATTCTTCCCTACCTTATTCCTGTGCTGAGATACAGGCTGCTCCAACCTGCTGTAAAATGCTTGATTTCGAGAGTGAGCGAAACTAATGAAAACATTGTTGGGGTAAAACCTAAAGGGAAAGACCTAGCACCAAATTCCATTGGCCATCTGATCTAACTTCTGGAGGCAGTCAAAATGATCCTTAGAATTCTTCCCTACCTTATTCCTGTGCTGAGATACAGGCTGCTCCAACCTGCTGTAAAATGCTTGATTTCGAGAGTGAGCGAAACTAATGAAAACATTGTTGGGGTAAAACCTAAAGGGAAAGGCCTAGCACCAAATCCAATTTGCCATCTGATCTAACTTCTGGAGGCAGTCAAAATGATCCTTAGAATTCTTCCCTACCTTATTCCTGTGCTGAGATACAGGCTGCTCCAACCTGCTGTAAAATGCTTGATTTCGAGAGTGAGCGAAACTAATGAAAACATTGTTGGGGTAAAACCTAAAGGGAAAGACCTAGCACCAAATCCAATTTGCCATCTGATCTAACTTCTGGAGGCAGTCAAAATGATCCTTAGAATTCTTCCCTACCTTATTCCTGTGCTGAGATACAGGCTGCTCCAACCTGCTGTAAAATGCTTGATTTCGAGAGTGAGCGAAACTAATGAAAACATTGTTGGGGTAAAACCTAAAGGGAAAGACCTAGCACCAAATCCAATTTGCCATCTGATCTAACTTCTGGAGGCAGTCAAAATGATCCTTAGAATTCTTCCCTACCTTATTCCTGTGCTGAGATACAGGCTGCTCCAACCTGCTGTAAAATGCTTGATTTCGAGAGTGAGCGAAACTAATGAAAACATTGTTGGGGTAAAACCTAAAGGGAAAGACCTAGCACCAAATCCAATTTGCCATCTGATCTAACTTCTGGAGGCAGTCAAAATGATCCTTAGAATTCTTCCCTACCTTATTCCTGTGCTGAGATACAGGCTGCTCCAACCTGCTGTAAAATGCTTGATTTCTGAGAGTGAGCGAAACTAATGAAAACATTGTTGGGGTAAAACCTAAAGGGAAAGACCTAGCACCAAATCCAATTTGCCATCTGATCTAACTTCTGGAGGCAGTCAAAATGATCCTTAGAATTCTTCCCTACCTTATTCCTGTGCTGAGATACAGGCTGCTCCAACCTGCTGTAAAATGCTTGATTTCGAGAGTGAGCGAAACTAATGAAAACATTGTTGGGGTAAAACCTAAAGGGAAAGACCTAGCACCTAATTGCATTGGCCATCTGATCTAACTTCTGGAGGCAGTCAAAATGATCCTTAGAATTCTTCCCTACCTTATTCCTGTGCTGAGATACAGGCTGCTCCAACCTGCTGTAAAATGCTTGATTTCGAGAGTGAGCGAAACTAATGAAAACATTGTTGGGGTAAAACCTAAAGGGAAAGACCTAGCACCAAATCCAATTTGCCATCTGATCTAACTTCTGGAGGCAGTCAAAATGATCCTTAGAATTCTTCCCTACCTTATTCCTGTGCTGAGATACAGGCTGCTCCAACCTGCTGTAAAATGCTTGATTTCGAGAGTGAGCGAAACTAATGAAAACATTGTTGGGGTAAAACCTAAAGGGAAAGACCTAGCACCAAATCCAATTTGCCATCTGATCTAACTTCTGGAGGCAGTCAAAATGATCCTTAGAATTCTTCCCTACCTTATTCCTGTGCTGAGATACAGGCTGCTCCAACCTGCTGTAAAATGCTTGATTTCGAGAGTGAGCGAAACTAATGAAAACATTGTTGGGGTAAAACCTAAAGGGAAAGACCTAGCACCAAATCCAATTTGCCATCTGATCTAACTTCTGGAGGCAGTCAAAATGATCCTTAGAATTCTTCCCTACCTTATTCCTGTGCTGAGATACAGGCTGCTCCAACCTGCTGTAAAATGCTTGATTTCGAGAGTGAGCGAAACTAATGAAAACATTGTTGGGGTAAAACCTAAAGGGAAAGACCTAGCACCAAATCCAATTTGCCATCTGATCTAACTTCTGGAGGCAGTCAAAATGATCCTTAGAATTCTTCCCTACCTTATTCCTGTGCTGAGATACAGGCTGCTCCAACCTGCTGTAAAATGCTTGATTTCGAGAGTGAGCGAAACTAATGAAAACATTGTTGGGGTAAAACCTAAAGGGAAAGACCTAGCACCAAATTCCATTGGCCATCTGATCTAACTTCTGGAGGCAGTCAAAATGATCCTTAGAATTCTTCCCTACCTTATTCCTGTGCTGAGATACAGGCTGCTCCAACCTGCTGTAAAATGCTTGATTTCGAGAGTGAGCGAAACTAATGAAAACATTGTTGGGGTAAAACCTAAAGGGAAAGACCTAGCACCAAATCCAATTTGCCATCTGATCTAACTTCTGGAGGCAGTCAAAATGATCCTTAGAATTCTTCCCTACCTTATTCCTGTGCTGAGATACAGGCTGCTCCAACCTGCTGTAAAATGCTTGATTTCGAGAGTGAGCGAAACTAATGAAAACATTGTTGGGGTAAAACCTAAAGGGAAAGACCTAGCACCAAATCCAATTTGCCATCTGATCTAACTTCTGGAGGCAGTCAAAATGATCCTTAGAATTCTTCCCTACCTTATTCCTGTGCTGAGATACAGGCTGCTCCAACCTGCTGTAAAATGCTTGATTTCGAGAGTGAGCGAAACTAATGAAAACATTGTTGGGGTAAAACCTAAAGGGAAAGACCTAGCACCAAATCCAATTTGCCATCTGATCTAACTTCTGGAGGCAGTCAAAATGAGCCTTAGAATTCTTCCCTACCTTATTCCTGTGCTGAGATACAGGCTGCTCCAACCTGCTGTAAAATGCTTGATTTCGAGAGTGAGCGAAACTAATGAAAACATTGTTGGGGTAAAACCTAAAGGGAAAGACCTAGCACCAAATTCCATTGGCCATCTGATCTAACTTCTGGAGGCAGTCAAAATGATCCTTAGAATTCTTCCCTACCTTATTCCTGTGCTGAGATACAGGCTGCTCCAACCTGCTGTAAAATGCTTGATTTCGAGAGTGAGCGAAACTAATGAAAACATTGTTGGGGTAAAACCTAAAGGGAAAGACCTAGCACCAAATCCAATTTGCCATCTGATCTAACTTCTGGAGGCAGTCAAAATGAGTATTTGAATTCTTCCCTACCTTATTCCTGTGCTGAGATACAGGCTGCTCCAACCTGCTGTAAAATGCTTGATTTCGAGAGTGAGCGAAACTAATGAAAACATTGTTGGGGTAAAACCTAAAGGGAAAGACCTAGCACCAAATCCAATTTGCCATCTGATCTAACTTCTGGAGGCAGTCAAAATGATCCTTAGAATTCTTCCCTACCTTATTCCTGTGCTGAGATACAGGCTGCTCCAACCTGCTGTAAAATGCTTGATTTCGAGAGTGAGCGAAACTAATGAAAACATTGTTGGGGTAAAACCTAAAGGGAAAGACCTAGCACCAAATCCAATTTGCCATCTGATCTAACTTCTGGAGGCAGTCAAAATGATCCTTAGAATTCTTCCCTACCTTATTCCTGTGCTGAGATACAGGCTGCTCCAACCTGCTGTAAAATGCTTGATTTCGAGAGTGAGCGAAACTAATGAAAACATTGTTGGGGTAAAACCTAAAGGGAAAGACCTAGCACCAAATCCAATTTGCCATCTGATCTAACTTCTGGAGGCAGTCAAAATGATCCTTAGAATTCTTCCCTACCTTATTCCTGTGCTGAGATACAGGCTGCTCCAACCTGCTGTAAAATGCTTGATTTCGAGAGTGAGCGAAACTAATGAAAACATTGTTGGGGTAAAACCTAAAGGGAAAGACCTAGCACCAAATTCCATTGGCCATCTGATCTAA
>NW_027145056.1:0-28688 GCF_026170545.1 Melanerpes formicivorus
AATTCTAAGGATCATTTTGACTGCCTCCAGAAGTTAGATCAGATGGCAAATTGGATTTGGTGCTAGGTCTTTCCCTTTAGGTTTTACCCCAACAATGTTTTCATTAGTTTCGCTCACTCTCGAAATCAAGCATTTTACAGCAGGTTGGAGCAGCCTGTATCTCAGCACAGGAAGGTAGGGAAGAATTCTAAGGATCATTTTGACTGCCTCCAGAAGTTAGATCAGATGGCAAATTGGATTTGGTGCTAGGTCTTTCCCTTTAGGTTTTACCCCAACAATGTTTTCATTAGTTTCGCTCACTCTCGAAATCAAGCATTTTACAGCAGGTTGGAGCAGCCTGTATCTCAGCACAGGAATAAGGTAGGGAAGAATTCTAAGGATCATTTTGACTGCCTCCAGAAGTTAGATCAGATGGCAAATTGGATTTGGTGCTAGGTCTTTCCCTTTAGGTTTTACCCCAACAATGTTTTCATTAGTTTCGCTCACTCTCGAAATCAAGCATTTTACAGCAGGTTGGAGCAGCCTGTATCTCAGCACAGGAATAAGGTAGGGAAGAATTCTAAGGATCATTTTGACTGCCTCCAGAAGTTAGATCAGATGGCAAATTGGATTTGGTGCTAGGTCTTTCCCTTTAGGTTTTACCCCAACAATGTTTTCATTAGTTTCGCTCACTCTCGAAATCAAGCATTTTACAGCAGGTTGGAGCAGCCTGTATCTCAGCACAGGAATAAGGTAGGGAAGAATTCTAAGGATCATTTTGACTGCCTCCAGAAGTTAGATCAGATGGCAAATTGGATTTGGTGCTAGGTCTTTCCCTTTAGGTTTTACCCCAACAATGTTTTCATTAGTTTCGCTCACTCTCGAAATCAAGCATTTTACAGCAGGTTGGAGCAGCCTGTATCTCAGCACAGGAATAAGGTAGGGAAGAATTCTAAGGATCATTTTGACTGCCTCCAGAAGTTAGATCAGATGGCAAATTGGATTTGGTGCTAGGTCTTTCCCTTTAGGTTTTACCCCAACAATGTTTTCATTAGTTTCGCTCACTCTCGAAATCAAGCATTTTACAGCAGGTTGGAGCAGCCTGTATCTCAGCACAGGAATAAGGTAGGGAAGAATTCTAAGGATCATTTTGACTGCCTCCAGAAGTTAGATCAGATGGCAAATTGGATTTGGTGCTAGGTCTTTCCCTTTAGGTTTTACCCCAACAATGTTTTCATTAGTTTCGCTCACTCTCGAAATCAAGCATTTTACAGCAGGTTGGAGCAGCCTGTATCTCAGCACAGGAATAAGGTAGGGAAGAATTCTAAGGATCATTTTGACTGCCTCCAGAAGTTAGATCAGATGGCAAATTGGATTTGGTGCTAGGTCTTTCCCTTTAGGTTTTACCCCAACAATGTTTTCATTAGTTTCGCTCACTCTCGAAATCAAGCATTTTACAGCAGGTTGGAGCAGCCTGTATCTCAGCACAGGAATAAGGTAGGGAAGAATTCTAAGGATCATTTTGACTGCCTCCAGAAGTTAGATCAGATGGCAAATTGGATTTGGTGCTAGGTCTTTCCCTTTAGGTTTTACCCCAACAATGTTTTCATTAGTTTCGCTCACTCTCGAAATCAAGCATTTTACAGCAGGTTGGAGCAGCCTGTATCTCAGCACAGGAATAAGGTAGGGAAGAATTCTAAGGACCATTTTGAATGCCTCCAGAAGTTAGATCAGATGGCAAATTGGATTTGGTGCTAGGTCTTTCCCTTTAGGTTTTACCCCAACAATGTTTTCATTAGTTTCGCTCACTCTCGAAATCAAGCATTTTACAGCAGGTTGGAGCAGCCTGTATCTCAGCACAGGAATAAGGTAGGGAAGAATTCAAATACTCATTTTGACTGCCTCCAGAAGTTAGATCAGATGGCAAATTGGATTTGGTGCTAGGTCTTTCCCTTTAGGTTTTACCCCAACAATGTTTTTATTAGTTTCGCTCACTCTCGAAATCAAGCATTTTACAGCAGGTTGGAGCAGCCTGTATCTCAGCACAGGAATAAGGTAGGGAAGAATTCTAAGGATCATTTTGACTGCCTCCAGAAGTTAGATCAGATGGCAAATTGGATTTGGTGCTAGGTCTTTCCCTTTAGGTTTTACCCCAACAATGTTTTCATTAGTTTCGCTCACTCTCGAAATCAAGCATTTTACAGCAGGTTGGAGCAGCCTGTATCTCAGCACAGGAATAAGGTAGGGAAGAATTCAAATACTCATTTTGACTGCCTCCAGAAGTTAGATCAGATGGCAAATTGGATTTGGTGCTAGGTCTTTCCCTTTAGGTTTTTACCCCAACAATGTTTTCATTAGTTTCGCTCACTCTCGAAATCAAGCATTTTACAGCAGGTTGGAGCAGCCTGTATCTCAGCACAGGAATAAGGTAGGGAAGAATTCTAAGGATCATTTTGACTGCCTCCAGAAGTTAGATCAGATGGCAAATTGGATTTGGTGCTAGGTCTTTCCCTTTAGGTTTTACCCCAACAATGTTTTCATTAGTTTCGCTCACTCTCGAAATCAAGCATTTTACAGCAGGTTGGAGCAGCCTGTATCTCAGCACAGGAATAAGGTAGGGAAGAATTCTAAGGATCATTTTGACTGCCTCCAGAAGTTAGATCAGATGGCAAATAGGATTTGGTGCTAGGTCTTTCCCTTTAGGTTTTACCCCAACAATGTTTTCATTAGTTTCGCTCACTCTCGAAATCAAGCATTTTACAGCAGGTTGGAGCAGCCTGTATCTCAGCACAGGAATAAGGTAGGGAAGAATTCTAAGGATCATTTTGACTGCCTCCAGAAGTTAGATCAGATGGCAAATAGGATTTGGTGCTAGGTCTTTCCCTTTAGGTTTTACCCCAACAATGTTTTCGTTAGTTTCGCTCACTCTCGAAATCAAGCATTTTACAGCAGGTTGGAGCAGCCTGTATCTCAGCACAGGAATAAGGTAGGGAAGAATTCTAAGGATCATTTTGACTGCCTCCAGAAGTTAGATCAGATGGCAAATTGGATTTGGTGCTAGGTCTTTCCCTTTAGGTTTTACCCCAACAATGTTTTCATTAGTTTCGCTCACTCTCGAAATCAAGCATTTTACAGCAGGTTGGAGCAGCCTGTATCTCAGCACAGGAATAAGGTAGGGAAGAATTCTAAGGATCATTTTGACTGCCTCCAGAAGTTAGATCAGATGGCAAATTGGATTTGGTGCTAGGTCTTTCCCTTTAGGTTTTACCCCAACAATGTTTTCATTAGTTTCGCTCACTCTCGAAATCAAGCATTTTACAGCAGGTTGGAGCAGCCTGTATCTCAGCACAGGAATAAGGTAGGGAAGAATTCTAAGGATCATTTTGACTGCCTCCAGAAGTTAGATCAGATGGCAAATTGGATTTGGTGCTAGGTCTTTCCCTTTAGGTTTTACCCCAACAATGTTTTCATTAGTTTCGCTCACTCTCGAAATCAAGCATTTTACAGCAGGTTGGAGCAGCCTGTATCTCAGCACAGGAATAAGGTAGGGAAGAATTCTAAGGCTCATTTTGACTGCCTCCAGAAGTTAGATCAGATGGCAAATTGGATTTGGTGCTAGGTCTTTCCCTTTAGGTTTTACCCCAACAATGTTTTCATTAGTTTCGCTCACTCTCGAAATCAAGCATTTTACAGCAGGTTGGAGCAGCCTGTATCTCAGCACAGGAATAAGGTAGGGAAGAATTCAAATACTCATTTTGACTGCCTCCAGAAGTTAGATCAGATGGCAAATTGGATTTGGTGCTAGGTCTTTCCCTTTAGGTTTTACCCCAACAATGTTTTCATTAGTTTCGCTCACTCTCGAAATCAAGCATTTTACAGCAGGTTGGAGCAGCCTGTATCTCAGCACAGGAATAAGGTAGGGAAGAATTCTAAGGATCATTTTGACTGCCTCCAGAAGTTAGATCAGATGGCAAATTGGATTTGGTGCTAGGTCTTTCCCTTTAGGTTTTACCCCAACAATGTTTTCATTAGTTTCGCTCACTCTCGAAATCAAGCATTTTACAGCAGGTTGGAGCAGCCTGTATCTCAGCACAGGAATAAGGTAGGGGAAGAATTCTAAGGATCATTTTGACTGCCTCCAGAAGTTAGATCAGATGGCAAATTGGATTTGGTGCTAGGTCTTTCCCTTTAGGTTTTACCCCAACAATGTTTTCATTAGTTTCGCTCACTCTCGAAATCAAGCATTTTACAGCAGGTTGGAGCAGCCTGTATCTCAGCACAGGAATAAGGTAGGGAAGAATTCTAAGGACCATTTTGAATGCCTCCAGAAGTTAGATCAGATGGCAAATTGGATTTGGTGCTAGGTCTTTCCCTTTAGGTTTTTACCCCAACAATGTTTTCATTAGTTTCGCTCACTCTCGAAATCAAGCATTTTACAGCAGGTTGGAGCAGCCTGTATCTCAGCACAGGAATAAGGTAGGGAAGAATTCTAAGGATCATTTTGACTGCCTCCAGAAGTTAGATCAGATGGCAAATTGGATTTGGTGCTAGGTCTTTCCCTTTAGGTTTTACCCCAACAATGTTTTCATTAGTTTCGCTCACTCTCGAAATCAAGCATTTTACAGCAGGTTGGAGCAGCCTGTATCTCAGCACAGGAATAAGGTAGGGAAGAATTCTAAGGATCATTTTGACTGCCTCCAGAAGTTAGATCAGATGGCAAATTGGATTTGGTGCTAGGTCTTTCCCTTTAGGTTTTACCCCAACAATGTTTTCATTAGTTTCGCTCACTCTCGAAATCAAGCATTTTACAGCAGGTTGGAGCAGCCTGTATCTCAGCACAGGAATAAGGTAGGGAAGAATTCTAAGGATCATTTTGACTGCCTCCAGAAGTTAGATCAGATGGCAAATTGGATTTGGTGCTAGGTCTTTCCCTTTAGGTTTTACCCCAACAATGTTTTCATTAGTTTCGCTCACTCTCGAAATCAAGCATTTTACAGCAGGTTGGAGCAGCCTGTATCTCAGCACAGGAATAAGGTAGGGAAGAATTCAAATACTCATTTTGACTGCCTCCAGAAGTTAGATCAGATGGCAAATTGGATTTGGTGCTAGGTCTTTCCCTTTAGGTTTTACCCCAACAATGTTTTCATTAGTTTTGCTCACTCTCGAAATCAAGCATTTTACAGCAGGTTGGAGCAGCCTGTATCTCAGCACAGGAATAAGGTAGGGAAGAATTCTAAGGATCATTTTGACTGCCTCCAGAAGTTAGATCAGATGGCAAATTGGATTTGGTGCTAGGTCTTTCCCTTTAGGTTTTACCCCAACAATGTTTTCATTAGTTTCGCTCACTCTCGAAATCAAGCATTTTACAGCAGGTTGGAGCAGCCTGTATCTCAGCACAGGAATAAGGTAGGGAAGAATTCTAAGGATCATTTTGACTGCCTCCAGAAGTTAGATCAGATGGCAAATAGGATTTGGTGCTAGGTCTTTCCCTTTAGGTTTTACCCCAACAATGTTTTCATTAGTTTCGCTCACTCTCGAAATCAAGCATTTTACAGCAGGTTGGAGCAGCCTGTATCTCAGCACAGGAATAAGGTAGGGAAGAATTCTAAGGATCATTTTGACTGCCTCCAGAAGTTAGATCAGATGGCAAATTGGATTTGGTGCTAGGTCTTTCCCTTTAGGTTTTACCCCAACAATGTTTTCATTAGTTTCGCTCACTCTCGA
The DNA here is from genome assembly GCF_026170545.1 of Melanerpes formicivorus. Taxonomy (NCBI): domain Eukaryota; kingdom Metazoa; phylum Chordata; class Aves; order Piciformes; family Picidae; genus Melanerpes; species Melanerpes formicivorus. The sequence continues at coordinate 5,704 of NW_027145056.1, forward strand.
AATCAAGCATTTTACAGCAGGTTGGAGCAGCCTGTATCTCAGCACAGGAATAAGGTAGGGGAAGAATTCTAAGGATCATTTTGACTGCCTCCAGAAGTTAGATCAGATGGCAAATTGGATTTGGTGCTAGGTCTTTCCCTTTAGGTTTTACCCCAACAATGTTTTCATTAGTTTCGCTCACTCTCGAAATCAAGCATTTTACAGCAGGTTGGAGCAGCCTGTATCTCAGCACAGGAATAAGGTAGGGAAGAATTCTAAGGCTCATTTTGACTGCCTCCAGAAGTTAGATCAGATGGCAAATTGGATTTGGTGCTAGGTCTTTCCCTTTAGGTTTTACCCCAACAATGTTTTCATTAGTTTCGCTCACTCTCGAAATCAAGCATTTTTACAGCAGGTTGGAGCAGCCTGTATCTCAGCACAGGAATAAGGTAGGGAAGAATTCAAATACTCATTTTGACTGCCTCCAGAAGTTAGATCAGATGGCAAATTGGATTTGGTGCTAGGTCTTTCCCTTTAGGTTTTACCCCAACAATGTTTTCATTAGTTTCGCTCACTCTCGAAATCAAGCATTTTACAGCAGGTTGGAGCAGCCTGTATCTCAGCACAGGAATAAGGTAGGGAAGAATTCTAAGGATCATTTTGACTGCCTCCAGAAGTTAGATCAGATGGCAAATTGGATTTGGTGCTAGGTCTTTCCCTTTAGGTTTTACCCCAACAATGTTTTCATTAGTTTCGCTCACTCTCGAAATCAAGCATTTTACAGCAGGTTGGAGCAGCCTGTATCTCAGCACAGGAATAAGGTAGGGAAGAATTCTAAGGATCATTTTGACTGCCTCCAGAAGTTAGATCAGATGGCAAATTGGATTTGGTGCTAGGTCTTTCCCTTTAGGTTTTACCCCAACAATGTTTTCATTAGTTTCGCTCACTCTCGAAATCAAGCATTTTACAGCAGGTTGGAGCAGCCTGTATCTCAGCACAGGAATAAGGTAGGGAAGAATTCTAAGGACCATTTTGAATGCCTCCAGAAGTTAGATCAGATGGCAAATTGGATTTGGTGCTAGGTCTTTCCCTTTAGGTTTTACCCCAACAATGTTTTCATTAGTTTCGCTCACTCTCGAAATCAAGCATTTTACAGCAGGTTGGAGCAGCCTGTATCTCAGCACAGGAATAAGGTAGGGAAGAATTCTAAGGATCATTTTGACTGCCTCCAGAAGTTAGATCAGATGGCAAATTGGATTTGGTGCTAGGTCTTTCCCTTTAGGTTTTACCCCAACAATGTTTTCATTAGTTTCGCTCACTCTCGAAATCAAGCATTTTACAGCAGGTTGGAGCAGCCTGTATCTCAGCACAGGAATAAGGTAGGGAAGAATTCTAAGGATCATTTTGACTGCCTCCAGAAGTTAGATCAGATGGCAAATTGGATTTGGTGCTAGGTCTTTCCCTTTAGGTTTTTACCCCAACAATGTTTTCATTAGTTTCGCTCACTCTCGAAATCAAGCATTTTACAGCAGGTTGGAGCAGCCTGTATCTCAGCACAGGAATAAGGTAGGGAAGAATTCTAAGGATCATTTTGACTGCCTCCAGAAGTTAGATCAGATGGCAAATTGGATTTGGTGCTAGGTCTTTCCCTTTAGGTTTTACCCCAACAATGTTTTCATTAGTTTCGCTCACTCTCGAAATCAAGCATTTTACAGCAGGTTGGAGCAGCCTGTATCTCAGCACAGGAATAAGGTAGGGAAGAATTCAAATACTCATTTTGACTGCCTCCAGAAGTTAGATCAGATGGCAAATTGGATTTGGTGCTAGGTCTTTCCCTTTAGGTTTTACCCCAACAATGTTTTCATTAGTTTTGCTCACTCTCGAAATCAAGCATTTTACAGCAGGTTGGAGCAGCCTGTATCTCAGCACAGGAATAAGGTAGGGAAGAATTCTAAGGATCATTTTGACTGCCTCCAGAAGTTAGATCAGATGGCAAATTGGATTTGGTGCTAGGTCTTTCCCTTTAGGTTTTACCCCAACAATGTTTTCATTAGTTTCGCTCACTCTCGAAATCAAGCATTTTACAGCAGGTTGGAGCAGCCTGTATCTCAGCACAGGAATAAGGTAGGGAAGAATTCTAAGGATCATTTTGACTGCCTCCAGAAGTTAGATCAGATGGCAAATAGGATTTGGTGCTAGGTCTTTCCCTTTAGGTTTTACCCCAACAATGTTTTCATTAGTTTCGCTCACTCTCGAAATCAAGCATTTTACAGCAGGTTGGAGCAGCCTGTATCTCAGCACAGGAATAAGGTAGGGAAGAATTCTAAGGATCATTTTGACTGCCTCCAGAAGTTAGATCAGATGGCAAATTGGATTTGGTGCTAGGTCTTTCCCTTTAGGTTTTACCCCAACAATGTTTTCATTAGTTTCGCTCACTCTCGAAATCAAGCATTTTACAGCAGGTTGGAGCAGCCTGTATCTCAGCACAGGAATAAGGTAGGGAAGAATTCTAAGGATCATTTTGACTGCCTCCAGAAGTTAGATCAGATGGCAAATTGGATTTGGTGCTAGGTCTTTCCCTTTAGGTTTTACCCCAACAATGTTTTCATTAGTTTCGCTCACTCTCGAAATCAAGCATTTTACAGCAGGTTGGAGCAGCCTGTATCTCAGCACAGGAATAAGGTAGGGAAGAATTCTAAGGATCATTTTGACTGCCTCCAGAAGTTAGATCAGATGGCAAATTGGATTTGGTGCTAGGTCTTTCCCTTTAGGTTTTACCCCAACAATGTTTTCATTAGTTTCGCTCACTCTCGAAATCAAGCATTTTACAGCAGGTTGGAGCAGCCTGTATCTCAGCACAGGAATAAGGTAGGGGAAGAATTCTAAGGATCATTTTGACTGCCTCCAGAAGTTAGATCAGATGGCAAATTGGATTTGGTGCTAGGTCTTTCCCTTTAGGTTTTACCCCAACAATGTTTTCATTAGTTTCGCTCACTCTCGAAATCAAGCATTTTACAGCAGGTTGGAGCAGCCTGTATCTCAGCACAGGAATAAGGTAGGGAAGAATTCTAAGGATCATTTTGACTGCCTCCAGAAGTTAGATCAGATGGCAAATTGGATTTGGTGCTAGGTCTTTCCCTTTAGGTTTTACCCCAACAATGTTTTCATTAGTTTCGCTCACTCTCGAAATCAAGCATTTTACAGCAGGTTGGAGCAGCCTGTATCTCAGCACAGGAATAAGGTAGGGAAGAATTCTAAGGATCATTTTGACTGCCTCCAGAAGTTAGATCAGATGGCAAATTGGATTTGGTGCTAGGTCTTTCCCTTTAGGTTTTACCCCAACAATGTTTTCATTAGTTTCGCTCACTCTCGAAATCAAGCATTTTACAGCAGGTTGGAGCAGCCTGTATCTCAGCACAGGAATAAGGTAGGGAAGAATTCTAAGGATCATTTTGACTGCCTCCAGAAGTTAGATCAGATGGCAAATTGGATTTGGTGCTAGGTCTTTCCCTTTAGGTTTTACCCCAACAATGTTTTCATTAGTTTCGCTCACTCTCGAAATCAAGCATTTTACAGCAGGTTGGAGCAGCCTGTATCTCAGCACAGGAATAAGGTAGGGAAGAATTCTAAGGATCATTTTGACTGCCTCCAGAAGTTAGATCAGATGGCAAATTGGATTTGGTGCTAGGTCTTTCCCTTTAGGTTTTACCCCAACAATGTTTTCATTAGTTTCGCTCACTCTCGAAATCAAGCATTTTACAGCAGGTTGGAGCAGCCTGTATCTCAGCACAGGAATAAGGTAGGGAAGAATTCTAAGGACCATTTTGAATGCCTCCAGAAGTTAGATCAGATGGCAAATTGGATTTGGTGCTAGGTCTTTCCCTTTAGGTTTTACCCCAACAATGTTTTCATTAGTTTCGCTCACTCTCGAAATCAAGCATTTTACAGCAGGTTGGAGCAGCCTGTATCTCAGCACAGGAATAAGGTAGGGAAGAATTCAAATACTCATTTTGACTGCCTCCAGAAGTTAGATCAGATGGCAAATTGGATTTGGTGCTAGGTCTTTCCCTTTAGGTTTTACCCCAACAATGTTTTTATTAGTTTCGCTCACTCTCGAAATCAAGCATTTTACAGCAGGTTGGAGCAGCCTGTATCTCAGCACAGGAATAAGGTAGGGAAGAATTCTAAGGATCATTTTGACTGCCTCCAGAAGTTAGATCAGATGGCAAATTGGATTTGGTGCTAGGTCTTTCCCTTTAGGTTTTACCCCAACAATGTTTTCATTAGTTTCGCTCACTCTCGAAATCAAGCATTTTACAGCAGGTTGGAGCAGCCTGTATCTCAGCACAGGAATAAGGTAGGGAAGAATTCAAATACTCATTTTGACTGCCTCCAGAAGTTAGATCAGATGGCAAATTGGATTTGGTGCTAGGTCTTTCCCTTTAGGTTTTACCCCAACAATGTTTTCATTAGTTTCGCTCACTCTCGAAATCAAGCATTTTACAGCAGGTTGGAGCAGCCTGTATCTCAGCACAGGAATAAGGTAGGGAAGAATTCTAAGGATCATTTTGACTGCCTCCAGAAGTTAGATCAGATGGCAAATTGGATTTGGTGCTAGGTCTTTCCCTTTAGGTTTTACCCCAACAATGTTTTCATTAGTTTCGCTCACTCTCGAAATCAAGCATTTTACAGCAGGTTGGAGCAGCCTGTATCTCAGCACAGGAATAAGGTAGGGAAGAATTCTAAGGATCATTTTGACTGCCTCCAGAAGTTAGATCAGATGGCAAATAGGATTTGGTGCTAGGTCTTTCCCTTTAGGTTTTACCCCAACAATGTTTTCATTAGTTTCGCTCACTCTCGAAATCAAGCATTTTACAGCAGGTTGGAGCAGCCTGTATCTCAGCACAGGAATAAGGTAGGGAAGAATTCTAAGGATCATTTTGACTGCCTCCAGAAGTTAGATCAGATGGCAAATAGGATTTGGTGCTAGGTCTTTCCCTTTAGGTTTTACCCCAACAATGTTTTCGTTAGTTTCGCTCACTCTCGAAATCAAGCATTTTACAGCAGGTTGGAGCAGCCTGTATCTCAGCACAGGAATAAGGTAGGGAAGAATTCTAAGGATCATTTTGACTGCCTCCAGAAGTTAGATCAGATGGCAAATTGGATTTGGTGCTAGGTCTTTCCCTTTAGGTTTTACCCCAACAATGTTTTCATTAGTTTCGCTCACTATCGAAATCAAGCATTTTACAGCAGGTTGGAGCAGCCTGTATCTCAGCACAGGAATAAGGTAGGGAAGAATTCTAAGGATCATTTTGACTGCCTCCAGAAGTTAGATCAGATGGCAAATTGGATTTGGTGCTAGGTCTTTCCCTTTAGGTTTTACCCCAACAATGTTTTCATTAGTTTCGCTCACTCTCGAAATCAAGCATTTTACAGCAGGTTGGAGCAGCCTGTATCTCAGCACAGGAATAAGGTAGGGAAGAATTCTAAGGATCATTTTGACTGCCTCCAGAAGTTAGATCAGATGGCAAATTGGATTTGGTGCTAGGTCTTTCCCTTTAGGTTTTACCCCAACAATGTTTTCATTAGTTTCGCTCACTCTCGAAATCAAGCATTTTACAGCAGGTTGGAGCAGCCTGTATCTCAGCACAGGAATAAGGTAGGGAAGAATTCTAAGGCTCATTTTGACTGCCTCCAGAAGTTAGATCAGATGGCAAATTGGATTTGGTGCTAGGTCTTTCCCTTTAGGTTTTACCCCAACAATGTTTTCATTAGTTTCGCTCACTCTCGAAATCAAGCATTTTACAGCAGGTTGGAGCAGCCTGTATCTCAGCACAGGAATAAGGTAGGGAAGAATTCAAATACTCATTTTGACTGCCTCCAGAAGTTAGATCAGATGGCAAATTGGATTTGGTGCTAGGTCTTTCCCTTTAGGTTTTACCCCAACAATGTTTTCATTAGTTTCGCTCACTCTCGAAATCAAGCATTTTACAGCAGGTTGGAGCAGCCTGTATCTCAGCACAGGAATAAGGTAGGGAAGAATTCTAAGGATCATTTTGACTGCCTCCAGAAGTTAGATCAGATGGCAAATTGGATTTGGTGCTAGGTCTTTCCCTTTAGGTTTTACCCCAACAATGTTTTCATTAGTTTCGCTCACTCTCGAAATCAAGCATTTTACAGCAGGTTGGAGCAGCCTGTATCTCAGCACAGGAATAAGGTAGGGAAGAATTCTAAGGATCATTTTGACTGCCTCCAGAAGTTAGATCAGATGGCAAATTGGATTTGGTGCTAGGTCTTTCCCTTTAGGTTTTACCCCAACAATGTTTTCATTAGTTTCGCTCACTCTCGAAATCAAGCATTTTACAGCAGGTTGGAGCAGCCTGTATCTCAGCACAGGAATAAGGTAGGGAAGAATTCTAAGGACCATTTTGAATGCCTCCAGAAGTTAGATCAGATGGCAAATTGGATTTGGTGCTAGGTCTTTCCCTTTAGGTTTTACCCCAACAATGTTTTCATTAGTTTCGCTCACTCTCGAAATCAAGCATTTTACAGCAGGTTGGAGCAGCCTGTATCTCAGCACAGGAATAAGGTAGGGAAGAATTCTAAGGATCATTTTGACTGCCTCCAGAAGTTAGATCAGATGGCAAATTGGATTTGGTGCTAGGTCTTTCCCTTTAGGTTTTACCCCAACAATGTTTTCATTAGTTTCGCTCACTCTCGAAATCAAGCATTTTACAGCAGGTTGGAGCAGCCTGTATCTCAGCACAGGAATAAGGTAGGGAAGAATTCAAATACTCATTTTGACTGCCTCCAGAAGTTAGATCAGATGGCAAATTGGATTTGGTGCTAGGTCTTTCCCTTTAGGTTTTACCCCAACAATGTTTTCATTAGTTTCGCTCACTCTCGAAATCAAGCATTTTACAGCAGGTTGGAGCAGCCTGTATCTCAGCACAGGAATAAGGTAGGGAAGAATTCAAATACTCATTTTGACTGCCTCCAGAAGTTAGATCAGATGGCAAATTGGATTTGGTGCTAGGTCTTTCCCTTTAGGTTTTACCCCAACAATGTTTTCATTAGTTTTGCTCACTCTCGAAATCAAGCATTTTACAGCAGGTTGGAGCAGCCTGTATCTCAGCACAGGAATAAGGTAGGGAAGAATTCTAAGGATCATTTTGACTGCCTCCAGAAGTTAGATCAGATGGCAAATTGGATTTGGTGCTAGGTCTTTCCCTTTAGGTTTTACCCCAACAATGTTTTCATTAGTTTCGCTCACTCTCGAAATCAAGCATTTTACAGCAGGTTGGAGCAGCCTGTATCTCAGCACAGGAATAAGGTAGGGAAGAATTCTAAGGATCATTTTGACTGCCTCCAGAAGTTAGATCAGATGGCAAATAGGATTTGGTGCTAGGTCTTTCCCTTTAGGTTTTACCCCAACAATGTTTTCATTAGTTTCGCTCACTCTCGAAATCAAGCATTTTACAGCAGGTTGGAGCAGCCTGTATCTCAGCACAGGAATAAGGTAGGGAAGAATTCTAAGGATCATTTTGACTGCCTCCAGAAGTTAGATCAGATGGCAAATTGGATTTGGTGCTAGGTCTTTCCCTTTAGGTTTTACCCCAACAATGTTTTCATTAGTTTCGCTCACTCTCGAAATCAAGCATTTTACAGCAGGTTGGAGCAGCCTGTATCTCAGCACAGGAATAAGGTAGGGAAGAATTCTAAGGATCATTTTGACTGCCTCCAGAAGTTAGATCAGATGGCAAATTGGATTTGGTGCTAGGTCTTTCCCTTTAGGTTTTACCCCAACAATGTTTTCATTAGTTTCGCTCACTCTCGAAATCAAGCATTTTACAGCAGGTTGGAGCAGCCTGTATCTCAGCACAGGAATAAGGTAGGGAAGAATTCTAAGGATCATTTTGACTGCCTCCAGAAGTTAGATCAGATGGCAAATTGGATTTGGTGCTAGGTCTTTCCCTTTAGGTTTTACCCCAACAATGTTTTCATTAGTTTCGCTCACTCTCGAAATCAAGCATTTTACAGCAGGTTGGAGCAGCCTGTATCTCAGCACAGGAATAAGGTAGGGAAGAATTCTAAGGATCATTTTGACTGCCTCCAGAAGTTAGATCAGATGGCAAATTGGATTTGGTGCTAGGTCTTTCCCTTTAGGTTTTACCCCAACAATGTTTTCATTAGTTTCGCTCACTCTCGAAATCAAGCATTTTACAGCAGGTTGGAGCAGCCTGTATCTCAGCACAGGAATAAGGTAGGGAAGAATTCTAAGGATCATTTTGACTGCCTCCAGAAGTTAGATCAGATGGCAAATTGGATTTGGTGCTAGGTCTTTCCCTTTAGGTTTTACCCCAACAATGTTTTCATTAGTTTCGCTCACTCTCGAAATCAAGCATTTTACAGCAGGTTGGAGCAGCCTGTATCTCAGCACAGGAATAAGGTAGGGAAGAATTCTAAGGATCATTTTGACTGCCTCCAGAAGTTAGATCAGATGGCAAATTGGATTTGGTGCTAGGTCTTTCCCTTTAGGTTTTACCCCAACAATGTTTTCATTAGTTTCGCTCACTCTCGAAATCAAGCATTTTACAGCAGGTTGGAGCAGCCTGTATCTCAGCACAGGAATAAGGTAGGGAAGAATTCTAAGGATCATTTTGACTGCCTCCAGAAGTTAGATCAGATGGCAAATTGGATTTGGTGCTAGGTCTTTCCCTTTAGGTTTTACCCCAACAATGTTTTCATTAGTTTCGCTCACTCTCGAAATCAAGCATTTTACAGCAGGTTGGAGCAGCCTGTATCTCAGCACAGGAATAAGGTAGGGAAGAATTCTAAGGATCATTTTGACTGCCTCCAGAAGTTAGATCAGATGGCAAATTGGATTTGGTGCTAGGTCTTTCCCTTTAGGTTTTACCCCAACAATGTTTTCATTAGTTTCGCTCACTCTCGAAATCAAGCATTTTACAGCAGGTTGGAGCAGCCTGTATCTCAGCACAGGAATAAGGTAGGGAAGAATTCTAAGGATCATTTTGACTGCCTCCAGAAGTTAGATCAGATGGCAAATTGGATTTGGTGCTAGGTCTTTCCCTTTAGGTTTTACCCCAACAATGTTTTCATTAGTTTCGCTCACTCTCGAAATCAAGCATTTTACAGCAGGTTGGAGCAGCCTGTATCTCAGCACAGGAATAAGGTAGGGAAGAATTCTAAGGATCATTTTGACTGCCTCCAGAAGTTAGATCAGATGGCAAATTGGATTTGGTGCTAGGTCTTTCCCTTTAGGTTTTACCCCAACAATGTTTTCATTAGTTTCGCTCACTCTCGAAATCAAGCATTTTACAGCAGGTTGGAGCAGCCTGTATCTCAGCACAGGAATAAGGTAGGGAAGAATTCTAAGGACCATTTTGAATGCCTCCAGAAGTTAGATCAGATGGCAAATTGGATTTGGTGCTAGGTCTTTCCCTTTAGGTTTTACCCCAACAATGTTTTCATTAGTTTCGCTCACTCTCGAAATCAAGCATTTTACAGCAGGTTGGAGCAGCCTGTATCTCAGCACAGGAATAAGGTAGGGAAGAATTCAAATACTCATTTTGACTGCCTCCAGAAGTTAGATCAGATGGCAAATTGGATTTGGTGCTAGGTCTTTCCCTTTAGGTTTTACCCCAACAATGTTTTTATTAGTTTCGCTCACTCTCGAAATCAAGCATTTTACAGCAGGTTGGAGCAGCCTGTATCTCAGCACAGGAATAAGGTAGGGAAGAATTCTAAGGATCATTTTGACTGCCTCCAGAAGTTAGATCAGATGGCAAATTGGATTTGGTGCTAGGTCTTTCCCTTTAGGTTTTACCCCAACAATGTTTTCATTAGTTTCGCTCACTCTCGAAATCAAGCATTTTACAGCAGGTTGGAGCAGCCTGTATCTCAGCACAGGAATAAGGTAGGGAAGAATTCAAATACTCATTTTGACTGCCTCCAGAAGTTAGATCAGATGGCAAATTGGATTTGGTGCTAGGTCTTTCCCTTTAGGTTTTACCCCAACAATGTTTTCATTAGTTTCGCTCACTCTCGAAATCAAGCATTTTACAGCAGGTTGGAGCAGCCTGTATCTCAGCACAGGAATAAGGTAGGGAAGAATTCTAAGGATCATTTTGACTGCCTCCAGAAGTTAGATCAGATGGCAAATTGGATTTGGTGCTAGGTCTTTCCCTTTAGGTTTTACCCCAACAATGTTTTCATTAGTTTCGCTCACTCTCGAAATCAAGCATTTTACAGCAGGTTGGAGCAGCCTGTATCTCAGCACAGGAATAAGGTAGGGAAGAATTCTAAGGATCATTTTGACTGCCTCCAGAAGTTAGATCAGATGGCAAATAGGATTTGGTGCTAGGTCTTTCCCTTTAGGTTTTACCCCAACAATGTTTTCATTAGTTTCGCTCACTCTCGAAATCAAGCATTTTACAGCAGGTTGGAGCAGCCTGTATCTCAGCACAGGAATAAGGTAGGGAAGAATTCTAAGGATCATTTTGACTGCCTCCAGAAGTTAGATCAGATGGCAAATAGGATTTGGTGCTAGGTCTTTCCCTTTAGGTTTTACCCCAACAATGTTTTCGTTAGTTTCGCTCACTCTCGAAATCAAGCATTTTACAGCAGGTTGGAGCAGCCTGTATCTCAGCACAGGAATAAGGTAGGGAAGAATTCTAAGGATCATTTTGACTGCCTCCAGAAGTTAGATCAGATGGCAAATTGGATTTGGTGCTAGGTCTTTCCCTTTAGGTTTTACCCCAACAATGTTTTCATTAGTTTCGCTCACTCTCGAAATCAAGCATTTTACAGCAGGTTGGAGCAGCCTGTATCTCAGCACAGGAATAAGGTAGGGAAGAATTCTAAGGATCATTTTGACTGCCTCCAGAAGTTAGATCAGATGGCAAATTGGATTTGGTGCTAGGTCTTTCCCTTTAGGTTTTACCCCAACAATGTTTTCATTAGTTTCGCTCACTCTCGAAATCAAGCATTTTACAGCAGGTTGGAGCAGCCTGTATCTCAGCACAGGAATAAGGTAGGGAAGAATTCTAAGGATCATTTTGACTGCCTCCAGAAGTTAGATCAGATGGCAAATTGGATTTGGTGCTAGGTCTTTCCCTTTAGGTTTTACCCCAACAATGTTTTCATTAGTTTCGCTCACTCTCGAAATCAAGCATTTTACAGCAGGTTGGAGCAGCCTGTATCTCAGCACAGGAATAAGGTAGGGAAGAATTCTAAGGATCATTTTGACTGCCTCCAGAAGTTAGATCAGATGGCAAATTGGATTTGGTGCTAGGTCTTTCCCTTTAGGTTTTACCCCAACAATGTTTTCATTAGTTTCGCTCACTCTCGAAATCAAGCATTTTACAGCAGGTTGGAGCAGCCTGTATCTCAGCACAGGAATAAGGTAGGGAAGAATTCTAAGGATCATTTTGACTGCCTCCAGAAGTTAGATCAGATGGCAAATTGGATTTGGTGCTAGGTCTTTCCCTTTAGGTTTTACCCCAACAATGTTTTCATTAGTTTCGCTCACTCTCGAAATCAAGCATTTTACAGCAGGTTGGAGCAGCCTGTATCTCAGCACAGGAATAAGGTAGGGAAGAATTCTAAGGATCATTTTGACTGCCTCCAGAAGTTAGATCAGATGGCAAATTGGATTTGGTGCTAGGTCTTTCCCTTTAGGTTTTACCCCAACAATGTTTTCATTAGTTTCGCTCACTCTCGAAATCAAGCATTTTACAGCAGGTTGGAGCAGCCTGTATCTCAGCACAGGAATAAGGTAGGGAAGAATTCTAAGGATCATTTTGACTGCCTCCAGAAGTTAGATCAGATGGCAAATTGGATTTGGTGCTAGGTCTTTCCCTTTAGGTTTTACCCCAACAATGTTTTCATTAGTTTCGCTCACTCTCGAAATCAAGCATTTTACAGCAGGTTGGAGCAGCCTGTATCTCAGCACAGGAATAAGGTAGGGAAGAATTCTAAGGATCATTTTGACTGCCTCCAGAAGTTAGATCAGATGGCAAATTGGATTTGGTGCTAGGTCTTTCCCTTTAGGTTTTACCCCAACAATGTTTTCATTAGTTTCGCTCACTCTCGAAATCAAGCATTTTACAGCAGGTTGGAGCAGCCTGTATCTCAGCACAGGAATAAGGTAGGGAAGAATTCTAAGGATCATTTTGACTGCCTCCAGAAGTTAGATCAGATGGCAAATTGGATTTGGTGCTAGGTCTTTCCCTTTAGGTTTTACCCCAACAATGTTTTCATTAGTTTCGCTCACTCTCGAAATCAAGCATTTTACAGCAGGTTGGAGCAGCCTGTATCTCAGCACAGGAATAAGGTAGGGAAGAATTCTAAGGATCATTTTGACTGCCTCCAGAAGTTAGATCAGATGGCAAATTGGATTTGGTGCTAGGTCTTTCCCTTTAGGTTTTACCCCAACAATGTTTTCATTAGTTTCGCTCACTCTCGAAATCAAGCATTTTACAGCAGGTTGGAGCAGCCTGTATCTCAGCACAGGAATAAGGTAGGGAAGAATTCTAAGGATCATTTTGACTGCCTCCAGAAGTTAGATCAGATGGCAAATTGGATTTGGTGCTAGGTCTTTCCCTTTAGGTTTTACCCCAACAATGTTTTCATTAGTTTCGCTCACTCTCGAAATCAAGCATTTTACAGCAGGTTGGAGCAGCCTGTATCTCAGCACAGGAATAAGGTAGGGAAGAATTCTAAGGATCATTTTGACTGCCTCCAGAAGTTAGATCAGATGGCAAATAGGATTTGGTGCTAGGTCTTTCCCTTTAGGTTTTACCCCAACAATGTTTTCATTAGTTTCGCTCACTCTCGAAATCAAGCATTTTACAGCAGGTTGGAGCAGCCTGTATCTCAGCACAGGAATAAGGTAGGGAAGAATTCAAATACTCATTTTGACTGCCTCCAGAAGTTAGATCAGATGGCAAATTGGATTTGGTGCTAGGTCTTTCCCTTTAGGTTTTTACCCCAACAATGTTTTCATTAGTTTCGCTCACTCTCGAAATCAAGCATTTTACAGCAGGTTGGAGCAGCCTGTATCTCAGCACAGGAATAAGGTAGGGAAGAATTCTAAGGATCATTTTGACTGCCTCCAGAAGTTAGATCAGATGGCAAATTGGATTTGGTGCTAGGTCTTTCCCTTTAGGTTTTACCCCAACAATGTTTTCATTAGTTTCGCTCACTCTCGAAATCAAGCATTTTACAGCAGGTTGGAGCAGCCTGTATCTCAGCACAGGAATAAGGTAGGGAAGAATTCTAAGGATCATTTTGACTGCCTCCAGAAGTTAGATCAGATGGCAAATTGGATTTGGTGCTAGGTCTTTCCCTTTAGGTTTTACCCCAACAATGTTTTCATTAGTTTCGCTCACTCTCGAAATCAAGCATTTTACAGCAGGTTGGAGCAGCCTGTATCTCAGCACAGGAATAAGGTAGGGAAGAATTCTAAGGATCATTTTGACTGCCTCCATAAGTTAGATCAGATGGCAAATTGGATTTGGTGCTAGGTCTTTCCCTTTAGGTTTTACCCCAACAATGTTTTCATTAGTTTCGCTCACTCTCGAAATCAAGCATTTTACAGCAGGTTGGAGCAGCCTGTATCTCAGCACAGGAATAAGGTAGGGAAGAATTCTAAGGATCATTTTGACTGCCTCCAGAAGTTAGATCAGATGGCAAATTGGATTTGGTGCTAGGTCTTTCCCTTTAGGTTTTACCCCAACAATGTTTTCATTAGTTTCGCTCACTCTCGAAATCAAGCATTTTACAGCAGGTTGGAGCAGCCTGTATCTCAGCACAGGAATAAGGTAGGGAAGAATTCTAAGGATCATTTTGACTGCCTCCAGAAGTTAGATCAGATGGCAAATTGGATTTGGTGCTAGGTCTTTCCCTTTAGGTTTTACCCCAACAATGTTTTCATTAGTTTCGCTCACTCTCGAAATCAAGCATTTTACAGCAGGTTGGAGCAGCCTGTATCTCAGCACAGGAATAAGGTAGGGAAGAATTCTAAGGATCATTTTGACTGCCTCCAGAAGTTAGATCAGATGGCAAATTGGATTTGGTGCTAGGTCTTTCCCTTTAGGTTTTACCCCAACAATGTTTTCATTAGTTTCGCTCACTCTCGAAATCAAGCATTTTACAGCAGGTTGGAGCAGCCTGTATCTCAGCACAGGAATAAGGTAGGGAAGAATTCTAAGGATCATTTTGACTGCCTCCAGAAGTTAGATCAGATGGCAAATTGGATTTGGTGCTAGGTCTTTCCCTTTAGGTTTTACCCCAACAATGTTTTCATTAGTTTCGCTCACTCTCGAAATCAAGCATTTTACAGCAGGTTGGAGCAGCCTGTATCTCAGCACAGGAATAAGGTAGGGAAGAATTCTAAGGATCATTTTGACTGCCTCCAGAAGTTAGATCAGATGGCAAATTGGATTTGGTGCTAGGTCTTTCCCTTTAGGTTTTACCCCAACAATGTTTTCATTAGTTTCGCTCACTCTCGAAATCAAGCATTTTACAGCAGGTTGGAGCAGCCTGTATCTCAGCACAGGAATAAGGTAGGGAAGAATTCTAAGGATCATTTTGACTGCCTCCAGAAGTTAGATCAGATGGCAAATTGGATTTGGTGCTAGGTCTTTCCCTTTAGGTTTTACCCCAACAATGTTTTCATTAGTTTCGCTCACTCTCGAAATCAAGCATTTTACAGCAGGTTGGAGCAGCCTGTATCTCAGCACAGGAATAAGGTAGGGAAGAATTCTAAGGATCATTTTGACTGCCTCCAGAAGTTAGATCAGATGGCAAATTGGATTTGGTGCTAGGTCTTTCCCTTTAGGTTTTACCCCAACAATGTTTTCATTAGTTTCGCTCACTCTCGAAATCAAGCATTTTACAGCAGGTTGGAGCAGCCTGTATCTCAGCACAGGAATAAGGTAGGGAAGAATTCTAAGGATCATTTTGACTGCCTCCAGAAGTTAGATCAGATGGCAAATTGGATTTGGTGCTAGGTCTTTCCCTTTAGGTTTTACCCCAACAATGTTTTCATTAGTTTCGCTCACTCTCGAAATCAAGCATTTTACAGCAGGTTGGAGCAGCCTGTATCTCAGCACAGGAATAAGGTAGGGAAGAATTCAAATACTCATTTTGACTGCCTCCAGAAGTTAGATCAGATGGCAAATTGGATTTGGTGCTAGGTCTTTCCCTTTAGGTTTTACCCCAACAATGTTTTTATTAGTTTCGCTCACTCTCGAAATCAAGCATTTTACAGCAGGTTGGAGCAGCCTGTATCTCAGCACAGGAATAAGGTAGGGAAGAATTCTAAGGATCATTTTGACTGCCTCCAGAAGTTAGACCAGATGGCAAATTGGATTTGGTGCTAGGTCTTTCCCTTTAGGTTTTACCCCAACAATGTTTTCATTAGTTTCGCTCACTCTCGAAATCAAGCATTTTACAGCAGGTTGGAGCAGCCTGTATCTCAGCACAGGAATAAGGTAGGGAAGAATTCTAAGGATCATTTTGACTGCCTCGAGAAGTTAGATCAGATGGCAAATTGGATTTGGTGCTAGGTCTTTCCCTTTAGGTTTTACCCCAACAATGTTTTCATTAGTTTCGCTCACTCTCGAAATCAAGCATTTTACAGCAGGTTGGAGCAGCCTGTATCTCAGCACAGGAATAAGGTAGGGAAGAATTCTAAGGATCATTTTGACTGCCTCCAGAAGTTAGATCAGATGGCAAATTGGATTTGGTGCTAGGTCTTTCCCTTTAGGTTTTACCCCAACAATGTTTTCATTAGTTTCGCTCACTCTCGAAATCAAGCATTTTACAGCAGGTTGGAGCAGCCTGTATCTCAGCACAGGAATAAGGTAGGGAAGAATTCTAAGGATCATTTTGACTGCCTCCAGAAGTTAGATCAGATGGCAAATTGGATTTGGTGCTAGGTCTTTCCCTTTAGGTTTTACCCCAACAATGTTTTCATTAGTTTCACTCACTCTCGAAATCAAGCATTTTACAGCAGGTTGGAGCAGCCTGTATCTCAGCACAGGAATAAGGTAGGGAAGAATTCTAAGGATCATTTTGACTGCCTCCAGAAGTTAGATCAGATGGCAAATTGGATTTGGTGCTAGGTCTTTCCCTTTAGGTTTTACCCCAACAATGTTTTCATTAGTTTCGCTCACTCTCGAAATCAAGCATTTTACAGCAGGTTGGAGCAGCCTGTATCTCAGCACAGGAATAAGGTAGGGAAGAATTCTAAGGCTCATTTTGACTGCCTCCAGAAGTTAGATCAGATGGCAAATTGGATTTGGTGCTAGGTCTTTCCCTTTAGGTTTTACCCCAACAATGTTTTCATTAGTTTCGCTCACTCTCGAAATCAAGCATTTTACAGCAGGTTGGAGCAGCCTGTATCTCAGCACAGGAATAAGGTAGGGAAGAATTCAAATACTCATTTTGACTGCCTCCAGAAGTTAGATCAGATGGCAAATTGGATTTGGTGCTAGGTCTTTCCCTTTAGGTTTTACCCCAACAATGTTTTTATTAGTTTCGCTCACTCTCGAAATCAAGCATTTTACTGCAGGTTGGAGCAGCCTGTATCTCAGCACAGGAATAAGGTAGGGAAGAATTCTAAGGATCATTTTGACTGCCTCCAGAAGTTAGATCAGATGGCAAATTGGATTTGGTGCTAGGTCTTTCCCTTTAGGTTTTACCCCAACAATGTTTTCATTAGTTTCGCTCACTCTCGAAATCAAGCATTTTACAGCAGGTTGGAGCAGCCTGTATCTCAGCACAGGAATAAGGTAGGGAAGAATTCTAAGGATCATTTTGACTGCCTCCAGAAGTTAGATCAGATGGCAAATAGGATTTGGTGCTAGGTCTTTCCCTTTAGGTTTTACCCCAAGAATGTTTTCATTAGTTTCGCTCACTCTCGAAATCAAGCATTTTACAGCAGGTTGGAGCAGCCTGTATCTCAGCACAGGAATAAGGTAGGGAAGAATTCAAATACTCATTTTGACTGCCTCCAGAAGTTAGATCAGATGGCAAATTGGATTTGGTGCTAGGTCTTTCCCTTTAGGTTTTACCCCAACAATGTTTTCATTAGTTTCGCTCACTCTCGAAATCAAGCATTTTACAGCAGGTTGGAGCAGCCTGTATCTCAGCACAGGAATAAGGTAGGGAAGAATTCTAAGGATCATTTTGACTGCCTCCATAAGTTAGATCAGATGGCAAATTGGATTTGGTGCTAGGTCTTTCCCTTTAGGTTTTACCCCAACAATGTTTTCATTAGTTTCGCTCACTCTCGAAATCAAGCATTTTACAGCAGGTTGGAGCAGCCTGTATCTCAGCACAGGAATAAGGTAGGGAAGAATTCTAAGGATCATTTTGACTGCCTCCAGAAGTTAGATCAGATGGCAAATTGGATTTGGTGCTAGGTCTTTCCCTTTAGGTTTTACCCCAACAATGTTTTCATTAGTTTCGCTCACTCTCGAAATCAAGCATTTTACAGCAGGTTGGAGCAGCCTGTATCTCAGCACAGGAATAAGGTAGGGAAGAATTCAAATACTCATTTTGACTGCCTCCAGAAGTTAGATCAGATGGCAAATTGGATTTGGTGCTAGGTCTTTCCCTTTAGGTTTTACCCCAACAATGTTTTTATTAGTTTCGCTCACTCTCGAAATCAAGCATTTTACAGCAGGTTGGAGCAGCCTGTATCTCAGCACAGGAATAAGGTAGGGAAGAATTCTAAGGATCATTTTGACTGCCTCCAGAAGTTAGATCAGATGGCAAATTGGATTTGGTGCTAGGTCTTTCCCTTTAGGTTTTACCCCAACAATGTTTTCATTAGTTTCGCTCACTCTCGAAATCAAGCATTTTACAGCAGGTTGGAGCAGCCTGTATCTCAGCACAGGAATAAGGTAGGGAAGAATTCAAATACTCATTTTGACTGCCTCCAGAAGTTAGATCAGATGGCAAATTGGATTTGGTGCTAGGTCTTTCCCTTTAGGTTTTACCCCAACAATGTTTTCATTAGTTTCGCTCACTCTCGAAATCAAGCATTTTACAGCAGGTTGGAGCAGCCTGTATCTCAGCACAGGAATAAGGTAGGGAAGAATTCTAAGGATCATTTTGACTGCCTCCAGAAGTTAGATCAGATGGCAAATTGGATTTGGTGCTAGGTCTTTCCCTTTAGGTTTTACCCCAACAATGTTTTCATTAGTTTCGCTCACTCTTGAAATCAAGCATTTTACAGCAGGTTGGAGCAGCCTGTATCTCAGCACAGGAATAAGGTAGGGAAGAATTCTAAGGATCATTTTGACTGCCTCCAGAAGTTAGATCAGATGGCAAATTGGATTTGGTGCTAGGTCTTTCCCTTTAGGTTTTACCCCAACAATGTTTTCATTAGTTTCGCTCACTCTCGAAATCAAGCATTTTACAGCAGGTTGGAGCAGCCTGTATCTCAGCACAGGAATAAGGTAGGGAAGAATTCTAAGGCTCATTTTGACTGCCTCCAGAAGTTAGATCAGATGGCAAATTGGATTTGGTGCTAGGTCTTTCCCTTTAGGTTTTACCCCAACAATGTTTTCATTAGTTTCGCTCACTCTCGAAATCAAGCATTTTACAGCAGGTTGGAGCAGCCTGTATCTCAGCACAGGAATAAGGTAGGGAAGAATTCTAAGGATCATTTTGACTGCCTCCAGAAGTTAGATCAGATGGCAAATTGGATTTGGTGCTAGGTCTTTCCCTTTAGGTTTTACCCCAACAATGTTTTCATTAGTTTCGCTCACTCTCGAAATCAAGCATTTTACAGCAGGTTGGAGCAGCCTGTATCTCAGCACAGGAATAAGGTAGGGAAGAATTCTAAGGATCATTTTGACTGCCTCCAGAAGTTAGATCAGATGGCAAATTGGATTTGGTGCTAGGTCTTTCCCTTTAGGTTTTACCCCAACAATGTTTTCATTAGTTTCGCTCACTCTCGAAATCAAGCATTTTACAGCAGGTTGGAGCAGCCTGTATCTCAGCACAGGAATAAGGTAGGGAAGAATTCTAAGGATCATTTTGACTGCCTCCAGAAGTTAGATCAGATGGCAAATTGGATTTGGTGCTAGGTCTTTCCCTTTAGGTTTTACCCCAACAATGTTTTCATTAGTTTCGCTCACTCTCGAAATCAAGCATTTTACAGCAGGTTGGAGCAGCCTGTATCTCAGCACAGGAATAAGGTAGGGAAGAATTCTAAGGATCATTTTGACTGCCTCCAGAAGTTAGATCAGATGGCAAATTGGATTTGGTGCTAGGTCTTTCCCTTTAGGTTTTACCCCAACAATGTTTTCATTAGTTTCGCTCACTCTCGAAATCAAGCATTTTACAGCAGGTTGGAGCAGCCTGTATCTCAGCACAGGAATAAGGTAGGGAAGAATTCTAAGGATCATTTTGACTGCCTCCAGAAGTTAGATCAGATGGCAAATTGGATTTGGTGCTAGGTCTTTCCCTTTAGGTTTTACCCCAACAATGTTTTTATTAGTTTCGCTCACTCTCGAAATCAAGCATTTTACAGCAGGTTGGAGCAGCCTGTATCTCAGCACAGGAATAAGGTAGGGAAGAATTCTAAGGATCATTTTGACTGCCTCCAGAAGTTAGATCAGATGGCAAATTGGATTTGGTGCTAGGTCTTTCCCTTTAGGTTTTACCCCAACAATGTTTTCATTAGTTTCGCTCACTCTCGAAATCAAGCATTTTACAGCAGGTTGGAGCAGCCTGTATCTCAGCACAGGAATAAGGTAGGGAAGAATTCTAAGGATCATTTTGACTGCCTCCAGAAGTTAGATCAGATGGCAAATTGGATTTGGTGCTAGGTCTTTCCCTTTAGGTTTTACCCCAACAATGTTTTCATTAGTTTCGCTCACTCTCGAAATCAAGCATTTTACAGCAGGTTGGAGCAGCCTGTATCTCAGCACAGGAATAAGGTAGGGAAGAATTCAAATACTCATTTTGACTGCCTCCAGAAGTTAGATCAGATGGCAAATTGGATTTGGTGCTAGGTCTTTCCCTTTAGGTTTTACCCCAACAATGTTTTCATTAGTTTCGCTCACTCTCGAAATCAAGCATTTTACAGCAGGTTGGAGCAGCCTGTATCTCAGCACAGGAATAAGGTAGGGAAGAATTCAAATACTCATTTTGACTGCCTCCAGAAGTTAGATCAGATGGCAAATTGGATTTGGTGCTAGGTCTTTCCCTTTAGGTTTTACCCCAACAATGTTTTCATTAGTTTCGCTCACTCTCGAAATCAAGCATTTTACAGCAGGTTGGAGCAGCCTGTATCTCAGCACAGGAATAAGGTAGGGAAGAATTCAAATACTCATTTTGACTGCCTCCAGAAGTTAGATCAGATGGCAAATTGGATTTGGTGCTAGGTCTTTCCCTTTAGGTTTTACCCCAACAATGTTTTCATTAGTTTCGCTCACTCTCGAAATCAAGCATTTTACAGCAGGTTGGAGCAGCCTGTATCTCAGCACAGGAATAAGGTAGGGAAGAATTCTAAGGATCATTTTGACTGCCTCCAGAAGTTAGATCAGATGGCAAATTGGATTTGGTGCTAGGTCTTTCCCTTTAGGTTTTACCCCAACAATGTTTTCATTAGTTTCGCTCACTCTCGAAATCAAGCATTTTACAGCAGGTTGGAGCAGCCTGTATCTCAGCACAGGAATAAGGTAGGGAAGAATTCTAAGGATCATTTTGACTGCCTCCAGAAGTTAGATCAGATGGCAAATTGGATTTGGTGCTAGGTCTTTCCCTTTAGGTTTTACCCCAACAATGTTTTCATTAGTTTCGCTCACTCTCGAAATCAAGCATTTTACAGCAGGTTGGAGCAGCCTGTATCTCAGCACAGGAATAAGGTAGGGAAGAATTCTAAGGATCATTTTGACTGCCTCCAGAAGTTAGATCAGATGGCAAATTGGATTTGGTGCTAGGTCTTTCCCTTTAGGTTTTACCCCAACAATGTTTTCATTAGTTTCGCTCACTCTCGAAATCAAGCATTTTACAGCAGGTTGGAGCAGCCTGTATCTCAGCACAGGAATAAGGTAGGGAAGAATTCTAAGGATCATTTTGACTGCCTCCAGAAGTTAGATCAGATGGCAAATTGGATTTGGTGCTAGGTCTTTCCCTTTAGGTTTTACCCCAACAATGTTTTTCATTAGTTTCGCTCACTCTCGAAATCAAGCATTTTACAGCAGGTTGGAGCAGCCTGTATCTCAGCACAGGAATAA
The DNA here is from genome assembly GCF_026170545.1 of Melanerpes formicivorus. Taxonomy (NCBI): domain Eukaryota; kingdom Metazoa; phylum Chordata; class Aves; order Piciformes; family Picidae; genus Melanerpes; species Melanerpes formicivorus. The sequence goes on from NW_027145056.1 coordinate 26,967, forward strand.
GGTAGGGAAGAATTCTAAGGCTCATTTTGACTGCCTCCAGAAGTTAGATCAGATGGCAAATTGGATTTGGTGCTAGGTCTTTCCCTTTAGGTTTTACCCCAACAATGTTTTCATTAGTTTCGCTCACTCTCGAAATCAAGCATTTTACAGCAGGTTGGAGCAGCCTGTATCTCAGCACAGGAATAAGGTAGGGAAGAATTCTAAGGATCATTTTGACTGCCTCCAGAAGTTAGATCAGATGGCAAATTGGATTTGGTGCTAGGTCTTTCCCTTTAGGTTTTACCCCAACAATGTTTTCATTAGTTTCGCTCACTCTCGAAATCAAGCATTTTACAGCAGGTTGGAGCAGCCTGTATCTCAGCACAGGAATAAGGTAGGGAAGAATTCTAAGGCTCATTTTGACTGCCTCCAGAAGTTAGATCAGATGGCAAATTGGATTTGGTGCTAGGTCTTTCCCTTTAGGTTTTACCCCAACAATGTTTTCATTAGTTTCGCTCACTCTCGAAATCAAGCATTTTACAGCAGGTTGGAGCAGCCTGTATCTCAGCACAGGAATAAGGTAGGGAAGAATTCTAAGGATCATTTTGACTGCCTCCAGAAGTTAGATCAGATGGCAAATTGGATTTGGTGCTAGGTCTTTCCCTTTAGGTTTTACCCCAACAATGTTTTCATTAGTTTCGCTCACTCTCGAAATCAAGCATTTTACAGCAGGTTGGAGCAGCCTGTATCTCAGCACAGGAATAAGGTAGGGAAGAATTCTAAGGATCATTTTGACTGCCTCCAGAAGTTAGATCAGATGGCAAATTGGATTTGGTGCTAGGTCTTTCCCTTTAGGTTTTACCCCAACAATGTTTTCATTAGTTTCGCTCACTCTCGAAATCAAGCATTTTACAGCAGGTTGGAGCAGCCTGTATCTCAGCACAGGAATAAGGTAGGGAAGAATTCTAAGGATCATTTTGACTGCCTCCAGAAGTTAGATCAGATGGCAAATTGGATTTGGTGCTAGGTCTTTCCCTTTAGGTTTTACCCCAACAATGTTTTCATTAGTTTCGCTCACTCTCGAAATCAAGCATTTTACAGCAGGTTGGAGCAGCCTGTATCTCAGCACAGGAATAAGGTAGGGAAGAATTCTAAGGATCATTTTGACTGCCTCCAGAAGTTAGATCAGATGGCAAATTGGATTTGGTGCTAGGTCTTTCCCTTTAGGTTTTACCCCAACAATGTTTTCATTAGTTTCGCTCACTCTCGAAATCAAGCATTTTACAGCAGGTTGGAGCAGCCTGTATCTCAGCACAGGAATAAGGTAGGGAAGAATTCTAAGGATCATTTTGACTGCCTCCAGAAGTTAGATCAGATGGCAAATTGGATTTGGTGCTAGGTCTTTCCCTTTAGGTTTTACCCCAACAATGTTTTCATTAGTTTCGCTCACTCTCGAAATCAAGCATTTTACAGCAGGTTGGAGCAGCCTGTATCTCAGCACAGGAATAAGGTAGGGAAGAATTCTAAGGCTCATTTTGACTGCCTCCAGAAGTTAGATCAGATGGCAAATTGGATTTGGTGCTAGGTCTTTCCCTTTAGGTTTTACCCCAACAATGTTTTCATTAGTTTCGCTCACTCTCGAAATCAAGCATTTTACAGCAGGTTGGAGCAGCCTGTATCTCAGCACAGGAATAAGGTAGGGAAGAATTCTAAGGCTCATTTTGACTGCCTCCAGAAGTTAGA
>NW_027145057.1:0-28676 GCF_026170545.1 Melanerpes formicivorus
ACTGCCTCCAGAAGTTAGATCAGATGGCAAATTGGATTTGGTGCTAGGTCTTTCCCTTTAGGTTTTACCCCAACAATGTTTTCATTAGTTTCGCTCACTCTCGAAATCAAGCATTTTACAGCAGGTTGGAGCAGCCTGTATCTCAGCACAGGAATAAGGTAGGGAAGAATTCTAAGGATCATTTTGACTGCCTCCAGAAGTTAGATCAGATGGCAAATTGGATTTGGTGCTAGGTCTTTCCCTTTAGGTTTTACCCCAACAATGTTTTCATTAGTTTCGCTCACTCTCGAAATCAAGCATTTTACAGCAGGTTGGAGCAGCCTGTATCTCAGCACAGGAATAAGGTAGGGAAGAATTCTAAGGATCATTTTGACTGCCTCCAGAAGTTAGATCAGATGGCCAATGGAATTTGGTGCTAGGTCTTTCCCTTTAGGTTTTACCCCAACAATGTTTTCATTAGTTTCGCTCGCTCTCAAAATCAAGCATTTTACAGCAGGTTGGAGCAGCCTGTATCTCAGCACAGGAATAAGGTAGGGAAGAATTCTAAGGATCATTTTGACTGCCTCCAGAAGTTAGATCAGATGGCAAATTGGATTTGGTGCTAGGTCTTTCCCTTTAGGTTTTACCCCAACAATGTTTTCATTAGTTTCGCTCACTCTCGAAATCAAGCATTTTACAGCAGGTTGGAGCAGCCTGTATCTCAGCACAGGAATAAGGTAGGGAAGAATTCTAAGGATCATTTTGACTGCCTCCAGAAGTTAGATCAGATGGCAAATTGGATTTGGTGCTAGGTCTTTCCCTTTAGGTTTTACCCCAACAATGTTTTCATTAGTTTCGCTCACTCTCGAAATCAAGCATTTTACAGCAGGTTGGAGCAGCCTGTATCTCAGCACAGGAATAAGGTAGGGAAGAATTCTAAGGATCATTTTGACTGCCTCCAGAAGTTAGATCAGATGGCAAATTGGATTTGGTGCTAGGTCTTTCCCTTTAGGTTTTACCCCAACAATGTTTTCATTAGTTTCGCTCACTCTCGAAATCAAGCATTTTACAGCAGGTTGGAGCAGCCTGTATCTCAGCACAGGAATAAGGTAGGGAAGAATTCAAATACTCATTTTGACTGCCTCCAGAAGTTAGATCAGATGGCAAATTGGATTTGGTGCTAGGTCTTTCCCTTTAGGTTTTACCCCAACAATGTTTTCATTAGTTTCGCTCACTCTCGAAATCAAGCATTTTACAGCAGGTTGGAGCAGCCTGTATCTCAGCACAGGAATAAGGTAGGGAAGAATTCTAAGGATCATTTTGACTGCCTCCAGAAGTTAGATCAGATGGCAAATTGGATTTGGTGCTAGGTCTTTCCCTTTAGGTTTTACCCCAACAATGTTTTCATTAGTTTCGCTCACTCTCGAAATCAAGCATTTTACAGCAGGTTGGAGCAGCCTGTATCTCAGCACAGGAATAAGGTAGGGAAGAATTCAAATACTCATTTTGACTGCCTCCAGAAGTTAGATCAGATGGCAAATTGGATTTGGTGCTAGGTCTTTCCCTTTAGGTTTTACCCCAACAATGTTTTCATTAGTTTCGCTCACTCTCGAAATCAAGCATTTTACAGCAGGTTGGAGCAGCCTGTATCTCAGCACAGGAATAAGGTAGGGAAGAATTCAAATACTCATTTTGACTGCCTCCAGAAGTTAGATCAGATGGCAAATTGGATTTGGTGCTAGGTCTTTCCCTTTAGGTTTTACCCCAACAATGTTTTCATTAGTTTCGCTCACTCTCGAAATCAAGCATTTTACAGCAGGTTGGAGCAGCCTGTATCTCAGCACAGGAATAAGGTAGGGAAGAATTCTAAGGATCATTTTGACTGCCTCCAGAAGTTAGATCAGATGGCAAATTGGATTTGGTGCTAGGTCTTTCCCTTTAGGTTTTACCCCAACAATGTTTTCATTAGTTTCGCTCACTCTCGAAATCAAGCATTTTACAGCAGGTTGGAGCAGCCTGTATCTCAGCACAGGAATAAGGTAGGGAAGAATTCTAAGGATCATTTTGACTGCCTCCAGAAGTTAGATCAGATGGCAAATTGGATTTGGTGCTAGGTCTTTCCCTTTAGGTTTTACCCCAACAATGTTTTCATTAGTTTCGCTCACTCTCGAAATCAAGCATTTTACAGCAGGTTGGAGCAGCCTGTATCTCAGCACAGGAATAAGGTAGGGAAGAATTCTAAGGATCATTTTGACTGCCTCCAGAAGTTAGATCAGATGGCCAATTGGATTTGGTGCTAGGTCTTTCCCTTTAGGTTTTACCCCAACAATGTTTTCATTAGTTTCGCTCACTCTCGAAATCAAGCATTTTACAGCAGGTTGGAGCAGCCTGTATCTCAGCACAGGAATAAGGTAGGGAAGAATTCTAAGGATCATTTTGACTGCCTCCAGAAGTTAGATCAGATGGCAAATTGGATTTGGTGCTAGGTCTTTCCCTTTAGGTTTTACCCCAACAATGTTTTCATTAGTTTCGCTCACTCTCGAAATCAAGCATTTTACAGCAGGTTGGAGCAGCCTGTATCTCAGCACAGGAATAAGGTAGGGAAGAATTCTAAGGATCATTTTGACTGCCTCCAGAAGTTAGATCAGATGGCCAATTGGATTTGGTGCTAGGTCTTTCCCTTTAGGTTTTACCCCAACAATGTTTTCATTAGTTTCGCTCACTCTCGAAATCAAGCATTTTACAGCAGGTTGGAGCAGCCTGTATCTCAGCACAGGAATAAGGTAGGGAAGAATTCAAATACTCATTTTGACTGCCTCCAGAAGTTAGATCAGATGGCAAATTGGATTTGGTGCTAGGTCTTTCCCTTTAGGTTTTACCCCAACAATGTTTTCATTAGTTTCGCTCACTCTCGAAATCAAGCATTTTACAGCAGGTTGGAGCAGCCTGTATCTCAGCACAGGAATAAGGTAGGGAAGAATTCTAAGGATCATTTTGACTGCCTCCAGAAGTTAGATCAGATGGCAAATTGGATTTGGTGCTAGGTCTTTCCCTTTAGGTTTTACCCCAACAATGTTTTCATTAGTTTCGCTCACTCTCGAAATCAAGCATTTTACAGCAGGTTGGAGCAGCCTGTATCTCAGCACAGGAATAAGGTAGGGAAGAATTCAAAGGATCATTTTGACTGCCTCCAGAAGTTAGATCAGATGGCAAATTGGATTTGGTGCTAGGTCTTTCCCTTTAGGTTTTACCCCAACAATGTTTTCATTAGTTTCGCTCACTCTCGAAATCAAGCATTTTACAGCAGGTTGGAGCAGCCTGTATCTCAGCACAGGAATAAGGTAGGGAAGAATTCTAAGGATCATTTTGACTGCCTCCAGAAGTTAGATCAGATGGCAAATTGGATTTGGTGCTAGGTCTTTCCCTTTAGGTTTTACCCCAACAATGTTTTCATTAGTTTCGCTCACTCTCGAAATCAAGCATTTTACAGCAGGTTGGAGCAGCCTGTATCTCAGCACAGGAATAAGGTAGGGAAGAATTCTAAGGATCATTTTGACTGCCTCCAGAAGTTAGATCAGATGGCAAATTGGATTTGGTGCTAGGTCTTTCCCTTTAGGTTTTACCCCAACAATGTTTTCATTAGTTTCGCTCACTCTCGAAATCAAGCATTTTACAGCAGGTTGGAGCAGCCTGTATCTCAGCACAGGAATAAGGTAGGGAAGAATTCTAAGGATCATTTTGACTGCCTCCAGAAGTTAGATCAGATGGCAAATTGGATTTGGTGCTAGGTCTTTCCCTTTAGGTTTTACCCCAACAATGTTTTCATTAGTTTCGCTCACTCTCGAAATCAAGCATTTTACAGCAGGTTGGAGCAGCCTGTATCTCAGCACAGGAATAAGGTAGGGAAGAATTCAAATACTCATTTTGACTGCCTCCAGAAGTTAGATCAGATGGCAAATTGGATTTGGTGCTAGGTCTTTCCCTTTAGGTTTTACCCCAACAATGTTTTCATTAGTTTCGCTCACTCTCGAAATCAAGCATTTTACAGCAGGTTGGAGCAGCCTGTATCTCAGCACAGGAATAAGGTAGGGAAGAATTCTAAGGATCATTTTGACTGCCTCCAGAAGTTAGATCAGATGGCAAATTGGATTTGGTGCTAGGTCTTTCCCTTTAGGTTTTACCCCAACAATGTTTTCATTAGTTTCGCTCACTCTCGAAATCAAGCCTTTTACAGCAGGTTGGAGCAGCCTGTATCTCAGCACAGGAATAAGGTAGGGAAGAATTCTAAGGATCATTTTGACTGCCTCCAGAAGTTAGATCAGATGGCAAATTGGATTTGGTGCTAGGTCTTTCCCTTTAGGTTTTACCCCAACAATGTTTTCATTAGTTTCGCTCACTCTCGAAATCAAGCATTTTACAGCAGGTTGGAGCAGCCTGTATCTCAGCACAGGAATAAGGTAGGGAAGAATTCTAAGGATCATTTTGACTGCCTCCAGAAGTTAGATCAGATGGCAAATTGGATTTGGTGCTAGGTCTTTCCCTTTAGGTTTTACCCCAACAATGTTTTCATTAGTTTCGCTCACTCTCGAAATCAAGCCTTTTACAGCAGGTTGGAGCAGCCTGTATCTCAGCACAGGAATAAGGTAGGGAAGAATTCTAAGGATCATTTTGACTGCCTCCAGAAGTTAGATCAGATGGCAAATTGGATTTGGTGCTAGGTCTTTCCCTTTAGGTTTTACCCCAACAATGTTTTCATTAGTTTCGCTCACTCTCGAAATCAAGCATTTTACAGCAGGTTGGAGCAGCCTGTATCTCAGCACAGGAATAAGGTAGGGAAGAATTCTAAGGATCATTTTGACTGCCTCCAGAAGTTAGATCAGATGGCAAATTGGATTTGGTGCTAGGTCTTTCCCTTTAGGTTTTACCCCAACAATGTTTTCATTAGTTTCGCTCACTCTCGAAATCAAGCATTTTACAGCAGGTTGGAGCAGCCTGTATCTCAGCACAGGAATAAGGTAGGGAAGAATTCTAAGGATCATTTTGACTGCCTCCAGAAGTTAGATCAGATGGCAAATTGGATTTGGTGCTAGGTCTTTCCCTTTAGGTTTTACCCCAACAATGTTTTCATTAGTTTCGCTCACTCTCGAAATCAAGCATTTTACAGCAGGTTGGAGCAGCCTGTATCTCAGCACAGGAATAAGGTAGGGAAGAATTCTAAGGATCATTTTGACTGCCTCCAGAAGTTAGATCAGATGGCAAATTGGATTTGGTGCTAGGTCTTTCCCTTTAGGTTTTACCCCAACAATGTTTTCATTAGTTTCGCTCACTCTCGAAATCAAGCATTTTACAGCAGGTTGGAGCAGCCTGTATCTCAGCACAGGAATAAGGTAGGGAAGAATTCTAAGGATCATTTTGACTGCCTCCAGAAGTTAGATCAGATGGCAAATTGGATTTGGTGCTAGGTCTTTCCCTTTAGGTTTTACCCCAACAATGTTTTCATTAGTTTCGCTCACTCTCGAAATCAAGCATTTTACAGCAGGTTGGAGCAGCCTGTATCTCAGCACAGGAATAAGGTAGGGAAGAATTCTAAGGATCATTTTGACTGCCTCCAGAAGTTAGATCAGATGGCAAATTGGATTTGGTGCTAGGTCTTTCCCTTTAGGTTTTACCCCAACAATGTTTTCATTAGTTTCGCTCACTCTCGAAATCAAGCATTTTACAGCAGGTTGGAGCAGCCTGTATCTCAGCACAGGAATAAGGTAGGGAAGAATTCTAAGGATCATTTTGACTGCCTCCAGAAGTTAGATCAGATGGCAAATTGGATTTGGTGCTAGGTCTTTCCCTTTAGGTTTTACCCCAACAATGTTTTCATTAGTTTCGCTCACTCTCGAAATCAAGCATTTTACAGCAGGTTGGAGCAGCCTGTATCTCAGCACAGGAATAAGGTAGGGAAGAATTCTAAGGATCATTTTGACTGCCTCCAGAAGTTAGATCAGATGGCAAATTGGATTTGGTGCTAGGTCTTTCCCTTTAGGTTTTACCCCAACAATGTTTTCATTAGTTTCGCTCACTCTCGAAATCAAGCATTTTACAGCAGGTTGGAGCAGCCTGTATCTCAGCACAGGAATAAGGTAGGGAAGAATTCTAAGGATCATTTTGACTGCCTCCAGAAGTTAGATCAGATGGCAAATTGGATTTGGTGCTAGGTCTTTCCCTTTAGGTTTTACCCCAACAATGTTTTCATTAGTTTCGCTCACTCTCGAAATCAAGCATTTTACAGCAGGTTGGAGCAGCCTGTATCTCAGCACAGGAATAAGGTAGGGAAGAATTCTAAGGATCATTTTGACTGCCTCCAGAAGTTAGATCAGATGGCAAATTGGATTTGGTGCTAGGTCTTTCCCTTTAGGTTTTACCCCAACAATGTTTTCATTAGTTTCGCTCACTCTCGAAATCAAGCATTTTACAGCAGGTTGGAGCAGCCTGTATCTCAGCACAGGAATAAGGTAGGGAAGAATTCTAAGGATCATTTTGACTGCCTCCAGAAGTTAGATCAGATGGCAAATTGGATTTGGTGCTAGGTCTTTCCCTTTAGGTTTTACCCCAACAATGTTTTCATTAGTTTCGCTCACTCTCGAAATCAAGCATTTTACAGCAGGTTGGAGCAGCCTGTATCTCAGCACAGGAATAAGGTAGGGAAGAATTCTAAGGATCATTTTGACTGCCTCCAGAAGTTAGATCAGATGGCAAATTGGATTTGGTGCTAGGTCTTTCCCTTTAGGTTTTACCCCAACAATGTTTTCATTAGTTTCGCTCACTCTCGAAATCAAGCATTTTACAGCAGGTTGGAGCAGCCTGTATCTCAGCACAGGAATAAGGTAGGGAAGAATTCTAAGGATCATTTTGACTGCCTCCAGAAGTTAGATCAGATGGCCAATGCAATTTGGTGCTAGACCTTTCCCTTTAGGTTTTACCCCAACAATGTTTTCATTAGTTTCGCTCACTCTCGAAATCAAGCATTTTCCAGCAGGTTGGAGCAGCCTGTATCTCAGCACAGGAATAAGGTAGGGAAGAATTCTAAGGATCATTTTGACTGCCTCCAGAAGTTAGATCAGATGGCAAATTGGATTTGGTGCTAGGTCTTTCCCTTTAGGTTTTACCCCAACAATGTTTTCATTAGTTTCGCTCACTCTCGAAAGCAAGCATTTTCCAGCAGGTTGGAGCAGCCTGTATCTCAGCACAGGAATAAGGTAGGGAAGAATTCTAAGGATCATTTTGACTGCCTCCAGAAGTTAGATCAGATGGCAAATTGGATTTGGTGCTAGGTCTTTCCCTTTAGGTTTTACCCCAACAATGTTTTCATTAGTTTCGCTCACTCTCGAAATCAAGCATTTTACAGCAGGTTGGAGCAGCCTGTATCTCAGCACAGGAATAAGGTAGGGAAGAATTCTAAGGATCATTTTGACTGCCTCCAGAAGTTAGATCAGATGGCAAATTGGATTTGGTGCTAGGTCTTTCCCTTTAGGTTTTACCCCAACAATGTTTTCATTAGTTTCGCTCACTCTCGAAATCAAGCATTTTACAGCAGGTTGGAGCAGCCTGTATCTCAGCACAGGAATAAGGTAGGGAAGAATTCTAAGGATCATTTTGACTGCCTCCAGAAGTTAGATCAGATGGCAAATTGGATTTGGTGCTAGGTCTTTCCCTTTAGGTTTTACCCCAACAATGTTTTCATTAGTTTCGCTCACTCTCGAAAGCAAGCATTTTCCAGCAGGTTGGAGCAGCCTGTATCTCAGCACAGGAATAAGGTAGGGAAGAATTCTAAGGATCATTTTGACTGCCTCCAGAAGTTAGATCAGATGGCAAATTGGATTTGGTGCTAGGTCTTTCCCTTTAGGTTTTACCCCAACAATGTTTTCATTAGTTTCGCTCACTCTCGAAAGCAAGCATTTTCCAGCAGGTTGGAGCAGCCTGTATCTCAGCACAGGAATAAGGTAGGGAAGAATTCTAAGGATCATTTTGACTGCCTCCAGAAGTTAGATCAGATGGCAAATTGGATTTGGTGCTAGGTCTTTCCCTTTAGGTTTTACCCCAACAATGTTTTCATTAGTTTCGCTCACTCTCGAAATCAAGCATTTTACAGCAGGTTGGAGCAGCCTGTATCTCAGCACAGGAATAAGGTAGGGAAGAATTCTAAGGATCATTTTGACTGCCTCCAGAAGTTAGATCAGATGGCAAATTGGATTTGGTGCTAGGTCTTTCCCTTTAGGTTTTACCCCAACAATGTTTTCATTAGTTTCGCTCACTCTCGAAATCAAGCATTTTACAGCAGGTTGGAGCAGCCTGTATCTCAGCACAGGAATAAGGTAGGGAAGAATTCTAAGGATCATTTTGACTGCCTCCAGAAGTTAGATCAGATGGCAAATTGGATTTGGTGCTAGGTCTTTCCCTTTAGGTTTTACCCCAACAATGTTTTCATTAGTTTCGCTCACTCTCGAAATCAAGCATTTTACAGCAGGTTGGAGCAGCCTGTATCTCAGCACAGGAATAAGGTAGGGAAGAATTCTAAGGATCATTTTGACTGCCTCCAGAAGTTAGATCAGATGGCAAATTGGATTTGGTGCTAGGTCTTTCCCTTTAGGTTTTACCCCAACAATGTTTTCATTAGTTTCGCTCACTCTCGAAATCAAGCATTTTACAGCAGGTTGGAGCAGCCTGTATCTCAGCACAGGAATAAGGTAGGGAAGAATTCTAAGGATCATTTTGACTGCCTCCAGAAGTTAGATCAGATGGCAAATTGGATTTGGTGCTAGGTCTTTCCCTTTAGGTTTTACCCCAACAATGTTTTCATTAGTTTCGCTCACTCTCGAAATCAAGCATTTCACAGCAGGTTGGAGCAGCCTGTATCTCAGCACAGGAATAAGGTAGGGAAGAATTCTAAGGATCATTTTGACTGCCTCCAGAAGTTAGATCAGATGGCAAATTGGATTTGGTGCTAGGTCTTTCCCTTTAGGTTTTACCCCAACAATGTTTTCATTAGTTTCGCTCACTCTCGAAATCAAGCATTTTACAGCAGGTTGGAGCAGCCTGTATCTCAGCACAGGAATAAGGTAGGGAAGAATTCTAAGGATCATTTTGACTGCCTCCAGAAGTTAGATCAGATGGCAAATTGGATTTGGTGCTAGGTCTTTCCCTTTAGGTTTTACCCCAACAATGTTTTCATTAGTTTCGCTCACTCTCGAAATCAAGCATTTTACAGCAGGTTGGAGCAGCCTGTATCTCAGCACAGGAATAAGGTAGGGAAGAATTCTAAGGATCATTTTGACTGCCTCCAGAAGTTAGATCAGATGGCAAATTGGATTTGGTGCTAGGTCTTTCCCTTTAGGTTTTACCCCAACAATGTTTTCATTAGTTTCGCTCACTCTCGAAATCAAGCATTTTACAGCAGGTTGGAGCAGCCTGTATCTCAGCACAGGAATAAGGTAGGGAAGAATTCTAAGGATCATTTTGACTGCCTCCAGAAGTTAGATCAGATGGCAAATTGGATTTGGTGCTAGGTCTTTCCCTTTAGGTTTTACCCCAACAATGTTTTCATTAGTTTCGCTCACTCTCGAAATCAAGCATTTTACAGCAGGTTGGAGCAGCCTGTATCTCAGCACAGGAATAAGGTAGGGAAGAATTCTAAGGATCATTTTGACTGCCTCCAGAAGTTAGATCAGATGGCAAATTGGATTTGGTGCTAGGTCTTTCCCTTTAGGTTTTACCCCAACAATGTTTTCATTAGTTTCGCTCACTCTCGAAATCAAGCATTTTACAGCAGGTTGGAGCAGCCTGTATCTCAGCACAGGAATAAGGTAGGGAAGAATTCTAAGGATCATTTTGACTGCCTCCAGAAGTTAGATCAGATGGCAAATTGGATTTGGTGCTAGGTCTTTCCCTTTAGGTTTTACCCCAACAATGTTTTCATTAGTTTCGCTCACTCTCGAAATCAAGCATTTTACAGCAGGTTGGAGCAGCCTGTATCTCAGCACAGGAATAAGGTAGGGAAGAATTCTAAGGATCATTTTGACTGCCTCCAGAAGTTAGATCAGATGGCAAATTGGATTTGGTGCTAGGTCTTTCCCTTTAGGTTTTACCCCAACAATGTTTTCATTAGTTTCGCTCACTCTCGAAATCAAGCATTTTACAGCAGGTTGGAGCAGCCTGTATCTCAGCACAGGAATAAGGTAGGGAAGAATTCTAAGGATCATTTTGACTGCCTCCAGAAGTTAGATCAGATGGCAAATTGGATTTGGTGCTAGGTCTTTCCCTTTAGGTTTTACCCCAACAATGTTTTCATTAGTTTCGCTCACTCTCGAAATCAAGCATTTTACAGCAGGTTGGAGCAGCCTGTATCTCAGCACAGGAATAAGGTAGGGAAGAATTCTAAGGATCATTTTGACTGCCTCCAGAAGTTAGATCAGATGGCAAATTGGATTTGGTGCTAGGTCTTTCCCTTTAGGTTTTACCCCAACAATGTTTTCATTAGTTTCGCTCACTCTCGAAATCAAGCATTTTACAGCAGGTTGGAGCAGCCTGTATCTCAGCACAGGAATAAGGTAGGGAAGAATTCTAAGGATCATTTTGACTGCCTCCAGAAGTTAGATCAGATGGCAAATTGGATTTGGTGCTAGGTCTTTCCCTTTAGGTTTTACCCCAACAATGTTTTCATTAGTTTCGCTCACTCTCGAAAGCAAGCATTTTCCAGCAGGTTGGAGCAGCCTGTATCTCAGCACAGGAATAAGGTAGGGAAGAATTCTAAGGATCATTTTGACTGCCTCCAGAAGTTAGATCAGATGGCAAATTGGATTTGGTGCTAGGTCTTTCCCTTAAGGTTTTACCCCAACAATGTTTTCATTAGTTTCGCTCACTCTCGAAATCAAGCATTTTACAGCAGGTTGGAGCAGCCTGTATCTCAGCACAGGAATAAGGTAGGGAAGAATTCTAAGGATCATTTTGACTGCCTCCAGAAGTTAGATCAGATGGCAAATTGGATTTGGTGCTAGGTCTTTCCCTTTAGGTTTTACCCCAACAATGTTTTCATTAGTTTCGCTCACTCTCGAAATCAAGCATTTTACAGCAGGTTGGAGCAGCCTGTATCTCAGCACAGGAATAAGGTAGGGAAGAATTCTAAGGATCATTTTGACTGCCTCCAGAAGTTAGATCAGATGGCAAATTGGATTTGGTGCTAGGTCTTTCCCTTTAGGTTTTACCCCAACAATGTTTTCATTAGTTTCGCTCACTCTCGAAATCAAGCATTTTACAGCAGGTTGGAGCAGCCTGTATCTCAGCACAGGAATAAGGTAGGGAAGAATTCTAAGGATCATTTTGACTGCCTCCAGAAGTTAGATCAGATGGCAAATTGGATTTGGTGCTAGGTCTTTCCCTTTAGGTTTTACCCCAACAATGTTTTCATTAGTTTCGCTCACTCTCGAAATCAAGCATTTTACAGCAGGTTGGAGCAGCCTGTATCTCAGCACAGGAATAAGGTAGGGAAGAATTCTAAGGATCATTTTGACTGCCTCCAGAAGTTAGATCAGATGGCAAATTGGATTTGGTGCTAGGTCTTTCCCTTTAGGTTTTACCCCAACAATGTTTTCATTAGTTTCGCTCACTCTCGAAATCAAGCATTTCACAGCAGGTTGGAGCAGCCTGTATCTCAGCACAGGAATAAGGTAGGGAAGAATTCTAAGGATCATTTTGACTGCCTCCAGAAGTTAGATCAGATGGCAAATTGGATTTGGTGCTAGGTCTTTCCCTTTAGGTTTTACCCCAACAATGTTTTCATTAGTTTCGCTCACTCTCGAAATCAAGCATTTTACAGCAGGTTGGAGCAGCCTGTATCTCAGCACAGGAATAAGGTAGGGAAGAATTCTAAGGATCATTTTGACTGCCTCCAGAAGTTAGATCAGATGGCAAATTGGATTTGGTGCTAGGTCTTTCCCTTTAGGTTTTACCCCAACAATGTTTTCATTAGTTTCGCTCACTCTCGAAATCAAGCATTTTACAGCAGGTTGGAGCAGCCTGTATCTCAGCACAGGAATAAGGTAGGGAAGAATTCTAAGGATCATTTTGACTGCCTCCAGAAGTTAGATCAGATGGCCAATGGAATTTGGTGCTAGGTCTTTCCCTTTAGGTTTTACCCCAACAATGTTTTCATTAGTTTCGCTCACTCTCGAAATCAAGCATTTTACAGCAGGTTGGAGCAGCCTGTATCTCAGCACAGGAATAAGGTAGGGAAGAATTCTAAGGATCATTTTGACTGCCTCCAGAAGTTAGATCAGATGGCAAATTGGATTTGGTGCTAGGTCTTTCCCTTTAGGTTTTACCCCAACAATGTTTTCATTAGTTTCGCTCACTCTCGAAATCAAGCATTTTACAGCAGGTTGGAGCAGCCTGTATCTCAGCACAGGAATAAGGTAGGGAAGAATTCTAAGGATCATTTTGACTGCCTCCAGAAGTTAGATCAGATGGCAAATTGGATTTGGTGCTAGGTCTTTCCCTTTAGGTTTTACCCCAACAATGTTTTCATTAGTTTCGCTCACTCTCGAAATCAAGCATTTTACAGCAGGTTGGAGCAGCCTGTATCTCAGCACAGGAATAAGGTAGGGAAGAATTCTAAGGATCATTTTGACTGCCTCCAGAAGTTAGATCAGATGGCCAATGGAATTTGGTGCTAGGTCTTTCCCTTTAGGTTTTACCCCAACAATGTTTTCATTAGTTTCGCTCACTCTCGAAAGCAAGCATTTTCCAGCAGGTTGGAGCAGCCTGTATCTCAGCACAGGAATAAGGTAGGGAAGAATTCTAAGGATCATTTTGACTGCCTCCAGAAGTTAGATCAGATGGCAAATTGGATTTGGTGCTAGGTCTTTCCCTTTAGGTTTTACCCCAACAATGTTTTCATTAGTTTCGCTCACTCTCGAAATCAAGCATTTTACAGCAGGTTGGAGCAGCCTGTATCTCAGCACAGGAATAAGGTAGGGAAGAATTCTAAGGATCATTTTGACTGCCTCCAGAAGTTAGATCAGATGGCCAATGGAATTTGGTGCTAGGTCTTTCCCTTTAGGTTTTACCCCAACAATGTTTTCATTAGTTTCGCTCACTCTCGAAATCAAGCATTTTACAGCAGGTTGGAGCAGCCTGTATCTCAGCACAGGAATAAGGTAGGGAAGAATTCTAAGGATCATTTTGACTGCCTCCAGAAGTTAGATCAGATGGCAAATTGGATTTGGTGCTAGGTCTTTCCCTTTAGGTTTTACCCCAACAATGTTTTCATTAGTTTCGCTCACTCTCGAAATCAAGCATTTTACAGCAGGTTGGAGCAGCCTGTATCTCAGCACAGGAATAAGGTAGGGAAGAATTCAAATACTCATTTTGACTGCCTCCAGAAGTTAGATCAGATGGCAAATTGGATTTGGTGCTAGGTCTTTCCCTTTAGGTTTTACCCCAACAATGTTTTCATTAGTTTCGCTCACTCTCGAAATCAAGCATTTTACAGCAGGTTGGAGCAGCCTGTATCTCAGCACAGGAATAAGGTAGGGAAGAATTCTAAGGATCATTTTGACTGCCTCCAGAAGTTAGATCAGATGGCAAATTGGATTTGGTGCTAGGTCTTTCCCTTTAGGTTTTACCCCAACAATGTTTTCATTAGTTTCGCTCACTCTCGAAATCAAGCATTTTACAGCAGGTTGGAGCAGCCTGTATCTCAGCACAGGAATAAGGTAGGGAAGAATTCTAAGGATCATTTTGACTGCCTCCAGAAGTTAGATCAGATGGCCAATGGAATTTGGTGCTAGGTCTTTCCCTTTAGGTTTTACCCCAACAATGTTTTCATTAGTTTCGCTCACTCTCGAAAGCAAGCATTTTCCAGCAGGTTGGAGCAGCCTGTATCTCAGCACAGGAATAAGGTAGGGAAGAATTCTAAGGATCATTTTGACTGCCTCCAGAAGTTAGATCAGATGGCAAATTGGATTTGGTGCTAGGTCTTTCCCTTTAGGTTTTACCCCAACAATGTTTTCATTAGTTTCGCTCACTCTCGAAAGCAAGCATTTTACAGCAGGTTGGAGCAGCCTGTATCTCAGCACAGGAATAAGGTAGGGAAGAATTCTAAGGATCATTTTGACTGCCTCCAGAAGTTAGATCAGATGGCCAATGGAATTTGGTGCTAGGTCTTTCCCTTTAGGTTTTACCCCAACAATGTTTTCATTAGTTTCGCTCACTCTCGAAATCAAGCATTTTACAGCAGGTTGGAGCAGCCTGTATCTCAGCACAGGAATAAGGTAGGGAAGAATTCTAAGGATCATTTTGACTGCCTCCAGAAGTTAGATCAGATGGCAAATTGGATTTGGTGCTAGGTCTTTCCCTTTAGGTTTTACCCCAACAATGTTTTCATTAGTTTCGCTCACTCTCGAAATCAAGCATTTTACAGCAGGTTGGAGCAGCCTGTATCTCAGCACAGGAATAAGGTAGGGAAGAATTCAAATACTCATTTTGACTGCCTCCAGAAGTTAGATCAGATGGCAAATTGGATTTGGTGCTAGGTCTTTCCCTTTAGGTTTTACCCCAACAATGTTTTCATTAGTTTCGCTCACTCTCGAAATCAAGCATTTTACAGCAGGTTGGAGCAGCCTGTATCTCAGCACAGGAATAAGGTAGGGAAGAATTCTAAGGATCATTTTGACTGCCTCCAGAAGTTAGATCAGATGGCAAATTGGATTTGGTGCTAGGTCTTTCCCTTTAGGTTTTACCCCAACAATGTTTTCATTAGTTTCGCTCACTCTCGAAATCAAGCATTTTACAGCAGGTTGGAGCAGCCTGTATCTCAGCACAGGAATAAGGTAGGGAAGAATTCTAAGGATCATTTTGACTGCCTCCAGAAGTTAGATCAGATGGCCAATTGGATTTGGTGCTAGGTCTTTCCCTTTAGGTTTTACCCCAACAATGTTTTCATTAGTTTCGCTCACTCTCGAAATCAAGCATTTTACAGCAGGTTGGAGCAGCCTGTATCTCAGCACAGGAATAAGGTAGGGAAGAATTCTAAGGATCATTTTGACTGCCTCCAGAAGTTAGATCAGATGGCAAATTGGATTTGGTGCTAGGTCTTTCCCTTCAGGTTTTACCCCAACAATGTTTTCATTAGTTTCGCTCACTCTCGAAATCAAGCATTTTACAGCAGGTTGGAGCAGCCTGTATCTCAGCACAGGAATAAGGTAGGGAAGAATTCTAAGGATCATTTTGACTGCCTCCAGAAGTTAGATCAGATGGCAAATTGGATTTGGTGCTAGGTCTTTCCCTTTAGGTTTTACCCCAACAACGTTTTCATTAGTTTCGCTCACTCTCAAAATCAAGCATTTTACAGCAGGTTGGAGCAGCCTGTATCTCAGCACAGGAATAAGGTAGGGAAGAATTCTAAGGATCATTTTGACTGCCTCCAGAAGTTAGATCAGATGGCAAATTGGATTTGGTGCTAGGTCTTTCCCTTTAGGTTTTACCCCAACAATGTTTTCATTAGTTTCGCTCACTCTCGAAATCAAGCATTTTACAGCAGGTTGGAGCAGCCTGTATCTCAGCACAGGAATAAGGTAGGGAAGAATTCTAAGGATCATTTTGACTGCCTCCAGAAGTTAGATCAGATGGCAAATTGGATTTGGTGCTAGGTCTTTCCCTTTAGGTTTTACCCCAACAATGTTTTCATTAGTTTCGCTCACTCTCGAAATCAAGCATTTTACAGCAGGTTGGAGCAGCCTGTATCTCAGCACAGGAATAAGGTAGGGAAGAATTCAAATACTCATTTTGACTGCCTCCAGAAGTTAGATCAGATGGCAAATTGGATTTGGTGCTAGGTCTTTCCCTTTACGTTTTACCCCAACAATGTTTTCATTAGTTTCGCTCACTCTCGAAATCAAGCATTTTACAGCAGGTTGGAGCAGCCTGTATCTCAGCACAGGAATAAGGTAGGGAAGAATTCTAAGGATCATTTTGACTGCCTCCAGAAGTTAGATCAGATGGCAAATTGGATTTGGTGCTAGGCCTTTCCCTTTAGGTTTTACCCCAACAATGTTTTCATTAGTTTCGCTCACTCTCGAAATCAAGCATTTTACAGCAGGTTGGAGCAGCCTGTATCTCAGCACAGGAATAAGGTAGGGAAGAATTCTAAGGATCATTTTGACTGCCTCCAGAAGTTAGATCAGATGGCAAATTGGATTTGGTGCTAGGTCTTTCCCTTTAGGTTTTACCCCAACAATGTTTTCATTAGTTTCGCTCACTCTCGAAATCAAGCATTTTACAGCAGGTTGGAGCAGCCTGTATCTCAGCACAGGAATAAGGTAGGGAAGAATTCTAAGGATCATTTTGACTGCCTCCAGAAGTTAGATCAGATGGCAAATTGGATTTGGTGCTAGGCCTTTCCCTTTAGGTTTTACCCCAACAATGTTTTCATTAGTTTCGCTCACTCTCGAAATCAAGCATTTTACAGCAGGTTGGAGCAGCCTGTATCTCAGCACAGGAATAAGGTAGGGAAGAATTCTAAGGATCATTTTGACTGCCTCCAGAAGTTAGATCAGATGGCAAATTGGATTTGGTGCTAGGCCTTTCCCTTTAGGTTTTACCCCAACAATGTTTTCATTAGTTTCGCTCACTCTCGAAATCAAGCATTTTACAGCAGGTTGGAGCAGCCTGTATCTCAGCACAGGAATAAGGTAGGGAAGAATTCTAAGGATCATTTTGACTGCCTCCAGAAGTTAGATCAGATGGCAAATTGGATTTGGTGCTAGGTCTTTCCCTTTAGGTTTTACCCCAACAATGTTTTCATTAGTTTTGCTCACTCTCGAAATCAAGCATTTTACAGCAGGTTGGAGCAGCCTGTATCTCAGCACAGGAATAAGGTAGGGAAGAATTCTAAGGATCATTTTGACTGCCTCCAGAAGTTAGATCAGATGGCAAATTGGATTTGGTGCTAGGTCTTTCCCTTTAGGTTTTACCCCAACAATGTTTTCATTAGTTTCGCTCACTCTCGAAATCAAGCATTTTACAGCAGGTTGGAGCAGCCTGTATCTCAGCACAGGAATAAGGTAGGGAAGAATTCTAAGGATCATTTTGACTGCCTCCAGAAGTTAGATCAGATGGCAAATTGGATTTGGTGCTAGGTCTTTCCCTTTAGGTTTTACCCCAACAATGTTTTCATTAGTTTCGCTCACTCTCGAAATCAAGCATTTTACAGCAGGTTGGAGCAGCCTGTATCTCAGCACAGGAATAAGGTAGGGAAGAATTCTAAGGATCATTTTGACTGCCTCCAGAAGTTAGATCAGATGGCAAATTGGATTTGGTGCTAGGTCTTTCCCTTTAGGTTTTACCCCAACAATGTTTTCATTAGTTTCGCTCACTCTCGAAATCAAGCATTTTACAGCAGGTTGGAGCAGCCTGTATCTCAGCACAGGAATAAGGTAGGGAAGAATTCTAAGGATCATTTTGACTGCCTCCAGAAGTTAGATCAGATGGCAAATTGGATTTGGTGCTAGGTCTTTCCCTTTAGGTTTTACCCCAACAATGTTTTCATTAGTTTCGCTCACTCTCGAAAGCAAGCATTTTACAGCAGGTTGGAGCAGCCTGTATCTCAGCACAGGAATAAGGTAGGGAAGAATTCTAAGGATCATTTTGACTGCCTCCAGAAGTTAGATCA
Source organism: Melanerpes formicivorus (assembly GCF_026170545.1). Taxonomy (NCBI): domain Eukaryota; kingdom Metazoa; phylum Chordata; class Aves; order Piciformes; family Picidae; genus Melanerpes; species Melanerpes formicivorus. The sequence goes on from NW_027145057.1 coordinate 17,693, forward strand.
GATGGCAAATTGGATTTGGTGCTAGGTCTTTCCCTTTAGGTTTTACCCCAACAATGTTTTCATTAGTTTCGCTCACTCTCGAAAGCAAGCATTTTACAGCAGGTTGGAGCAGCCTGTATCTCAGCACAGGAATAAGGTAGGAAGAATTCTAAGGATCATTTTGACTGCCTCCAGAAGTTAGATCAGATGGCAAATTGGATTTGGTGCTAGGTCTTTCCCTTTAGGTTTTACCCCAACAATGTTTTCATTAGTTTCGCTCACTCTCGAAATCAAGCATTTTACGGCAGGTTGGAGCAGCCTGTATCTCAGCACAGGAATAAGGTAGGAAGAATTCAAATACTCATTTTGACTACCTCCAGAAGTTAGATCAGATGGCAAATTGGATTTGGTGCTAGGTCTTTCCCTTTAGGTTTTACCCCAACAATGTTTTCATTAGTTTCGCTCACTCTCGAAATCAAGCATTTTACAGCAGGTTGGAGCAGCCTGTATCTCAGCACAGGAATAAGGTAGGGAAGAATTCTAAGGATCATTTTGACTGCCTCCAGAAGTTAGATCAGATGGCAAATTGGATTTGGTGCTAGGTCTTTCCCTTTAGGTTTTACCCCAACAATGTTTTCATTAGTTTCGCTCACTCTCGAAATCAAGCATTTTACAGCAGGTTGGAGCAGCCTGTATCTCAGCACAGGAATAAGGTAGGGAAGAATTCTAAGGATCATTTTGACTGCCTCCAGAAGTTAGATCAGATGGCAAATTGGATTTGGTGCTAGGTCTTTCCCTTTAGGTTTTACCCCAACAATGTTTTCATTAGTTTCGCTCACTCTCGAAATCAAGCATTTTACAGCAGGTTGGAGCAGCCTGTATCTCAGCACAGGAATAAGGTAGGGAAGAATTCTAAGGATCATTTTGACTGCCTCCAGAAGTTAGATCAGATGGCAAATTGGATTTGGTGCTAGGTCTTTCCCTTTAGGTTTTACCCCAACAATGTTTTCATTAGTTTCGCTCACTCTCGAAATCAAGCATTTTACAGCAGGTTGGAGCAGCCTGTATCTCAGCACAGGAATAAGGTAGGGAAGAATTCTAAGGATCATTTTGACTGCCTCCAGAAGTTAGATCAGATGGCAAATTGGATTTGGTGCTAGGTCTTTCCCTTTAGGTTTTACCCCAACAATGTTTTCATTAGTTTCGCTCACTCTCGAAATCAAGCATTTTACAGCAGGTTGGAGCAGCCTGTATCTCAGCACAGGAATAAGGTAGGGAAGAATTCTAAGGATCATTTTGACTGCCTCCAGAAGTTAGATCAGATGGCAAATTGGATTTGGTGCTAGGTCTTTCCCTTTAGGTTTTACCCCAACAATGTTTTCATTAGTTTCGCTCACTCTCGAAATCAAGCATTTTACAGCAGGTTGGAGCAGCCTGTATCTCAGCACAGGAATAAGGTAGGGAAGAATTCTAAGGATCATTTTGACTGCCTCCAGAAGTTAGATCAGATGGCAAATTGGATTTGGTGCTAGGTCTTTCCCTTTAGGTTTTACCCCAACAATGTTTTCATTAGTTTCGCTCACTCTCGAAATCAAGCATTTTACAGCAGGTTGGAGCAGCCTGTATCTCAGCACAGGAATAAGGTAGGGAAGAATTCTAAGGATCATTTTGACTGCCTCCAGAAGTTAGATCAGATGGCAAATTGGATTTGGTGCTAGGTGTTTCACTTTAGATTTTACCCCAACAACGTTTTCATTAGTTTCGCTCACTCTCGAAATCAAGCATTTTACAGCAGGTTGGAGCAGCCTGTATCTCAGCACAGGAATAAGGTAGGGAAGAATTCTAAGGATCATTTTGACTGCCTCCAGAAGTTAGATCAGATGGCAAATTGGATTTGGTGCTAGGTCTTTCCCTTTAGGTTTTACCCCAACAATGTTTTCATTAGTTTCGCTCACTCTCGAAAGCAAGCATTTTACAGCAGGTTGGAGCAGCCTGTATCTCAGCACAGGAATAAGGTAGGGAAGAATTCTAAGGATCATTTTGACTGCCTCCAGAAGTTAGATCAGATGGCAAATTGGATTTGGTGCTAGGTCTTTCCCTTTAGGTTTTACCCCAACAATGTTTTCATTAGTTTCGCTCACTCTCGAAAGCAAGCATTTTACAGCAGGTTGGAGCAGCCTGTATCTCAGCACAGGAATAAGGTAGGGAAGAATTCTAAGGATCATTTTGACTGCCTCCAGAAGTTAGATCAGATGGCAAATTGGATTTGGTGCTAGGTCTTTCCCTTTAGGTTTTACCCCAACAATGTTTTCATTAGTTTCGCTCACTCTCGAAATCAAGCATTTTACGGCAGGTTGGAGCAGCCTGTATCTCAGCACAGGAATAAGGTAGGGAAGAATTCAAATACTCATTTTGACTACCTCCAGAAGTTAGATCAGATGGCAAATTGGATTTGGTGCTAGGTCTTTCCCTTTAGGTTTTACCCCAACAATGTTTTCATTAGTTTCGCTCACTCTCGAAATCAAGCATTTTACAGCAGGTTGGAGCAGCCTGTATCTCAGCACAGGAATAAGGTAGGGAAGAATTCTAAGGATCATTTTGACTGCCTCCAGAAGTTAGATCAGATGGCAAATTGGATTTGGTGCTAGGTCTTTCCCTTTAGGTTTTACCCCAACAATGTTTTCATTAGTTTCGCTCACTCTCGAAATCAAGCATTTTACAGCAGGTTGGAGCAGCCTGTATCTCAGCACAGGAATAAGGTAGGGAAGAATTCTAAGGATCATTTTGACTGCCTCCAGAAGTTAGATCAGATGGCAAATTGGATTTGGTGCTAGGTCTTTCCCTTTAGGTTTTACCCCAACAATGTTTTCATTAGTTTCGCTCACTCTCGAAATCAAGCATTTTACAGCAGGTTGGAGCAGCCTGTATCTCAGCACAGGAATAAGGTAGGGAAGAATTCTAAGGATCATTTTGACTGCCTCCAGAAGTTAGATCAGATGGCAAATTGGATTTGGTGCTAGGTCTTTCCCTTTAGGTTTTACCCCAACAATGTTTTCATTAGTTTCGCTCACTCTCGAAATCAAGCATTTTACAGCAGGTTGGAGCAGCCTGTATCTCAGCACAGGAATAAGGTAGGGAAGAATTCTAAGGATCATTTTGACTGCCTCCAGAAGTTAGATCAGATGGCAAATTGGATTTGGTGCTAGGTCTTTCCCTTTAGGTTTTACCCCAACAATGTTTTCATTAGTTTCGCTCACTCTCGAAATCAAGCATTTTACAGCAGGTTGGAGCAGCCTGTATCTCAGCACAGGAATAAGGTAGGGAAGAATTCTAAGGATCATTTTGACTGCCTCCAGAAGTTAGATCAGATGGCAAATTGGATTTGGTGCTAGGTCTTTCCCTTTAGGTTTTACCCCAACAATGTTTTCATTAGTTTCGCTCACTCTCGAAATCAAGCATTTTACAGCAGGTTGGAGCAGCCTGTATCTCAGCACAGGAATAAGGTAGGGAAGAATTCTAAGGATCATTTTGACTGCCTCCAGAAGTTAGATCAGATGGCAAATTGGATTTGGTGCTAGGTCTTTCCCTTTAGGTTTTACCCCAACAATGTTTTCATTAGTTTCGCTCACTCTCGAAATCAAGCATTTTACAGCAGGTTGGAGCAGCCTGTATCTCAGCACAGGAATAAGGTAGGGAAGAATTCTAAGGATCATTTTGACTGCCTCCAGAAGTTAGATCAGATGGCAAATTGGATTTGGTGCTAGGTGTTTCACTTTAGATTTTACCCCAACAACGTTTTCATTAGTTTCGCTCACTCTCGAAATCAAGCATTTTACAGCAGGTTGGAGCAGCCTGTATCTCAGCACAGGAATAAGGTAGGGAAGAATTCAAATACTCATTTTGACTGCCTCCAGAAGTTAGATCAGATGGCAAATTGGATTTGGTGCTAGGTCTTTCCCTTTAGGTTTTACCCCAACAATGTTTTCATTAGTTTCGCTCACTCTCGAAATCAAGCATTTTACAGCAGGTTGGAGCAGCCTGTATCTCAGCACAGGAATAAGGTAGGGAAGAATTCTAAGGATCATTTTGACTGCCTCCAGAAGTTAGATCAGATGGCAAATTGGATTTGGTGCTAGGTCTTTCCCTTTAGGTTTTACCCCAACAATGTTTTCATTAGTTTCGCTCACTCTCGAAATCAAGCATTTTACAGCAGGTTGGAGCAGCCTGTATCTCAGCACAGGAATAAGGTAGGGAAGAATTCTAAGGATCATTTTGACTGCCTCCAGAAGTTAGATCAGATGGCAAATTGGATTTGGTGCTAGGTCTTTCCCTTTAGGTTTTACCCCAACAATGTTTTCATTAGTTTCGCTCACTCTCGAAATCAAGCATTTTCCAGCAGGTTGGAGCAGCCTGTATCTCAGCACAGGAATAAGGTAGGGAAGAATTCTAAGGATCATTTTGACTGCCTCCAGAAGTTAGATCAGATGGCAAATTGGATTTGGTGCTAGGTCTTTCCCTTTAGGTTTTACCCCAACAATGTTTTCATTAGTTTCGCTCACTCTCGAAATCAAGCATTTTACAGCAGGTTGGAGCAGCCTGTATCTCAGCACAGGAATAAGGTAGGGAAGAATTCTAAGGATCATTTTGACTGCCTCCAGAAGTTAGATCAGATGGCAAATTGGATTTGGTGCTAGGTCTTTCCCTTTAGGTTTTACCCCAACAATGTTTTCATTAGTTTCGCTCACTCTCGAAATCAAGCATTTTACAGCAGGTTGGAGCAGCCTGTATCTCAGCACAGGAATAAGGTAGGGAAGAATTCTAAGGATCATTTTGACTGCCTCCAGAAGTTAGATCAGATGGCAAATTGGATTTGGTGCTAGGTCTTTCCCTTTAGGTTTTACCCCAACAATGTTTTCATTAGTTTCGCTCACTCTCGAAATCAAGCATTTTACAGCAGGTTGGAGCAGCCTGTATCTCAGCACAGGAATAAGGTAGGGAAGAATTCTAAGGATCATTTTGACTGCCTCCAGAAGTTAGATCAGATGGCAAATTGGATTTGGTGCTAGGTCTTTCCCTTTAGGTTTTACCCCAACAATGTTTTCATTAGTTTCGCTCACTCTCGAAATCAAGCATTTTACAGCAGGTTGGAGCAGCCTGTATCTCAGCACAGGAATAAGGTAGGGAAGAATTCTAAGGATCATTTTGACTGCCTCCAGAAGTTAGATCAGATGGCAAATTGGATTTGGTGCTAGGTCTTTCCCTTTAGGTTTTACCCCAACAATGTTTTCATTAGTTTCGCTCACTCTCGAAATCAAGCATTTTCCAGCAGGTTGGAGCAGCCTGTATCTCAGCACAGGAATAAGGTAGGGAAGAATTCTAAGGATCATTTTGACTGCCTCCAGAAGTTAGATCAGATGGCAAATTGGATTTGGTGCTAGGTCTTTCCCTTTAGGTTTTACCCCAACAATGTTTTCATTAGTTTCGCTCACTCTCGAAATCAAGCATTTTACAGCAGGTTGGAGCAGCCTGTATCTCAGCACAGGAATAAGGTAGGGAAGAATTCTAAGGATCATTTTGACTGCCTCCAGAAGTTAGATCAGATGGCAAATTGGATTTGGTGCTAGGTCTTTCCCTTTAGGTTTTACCCCAACAATGTTTTCATTAGTTTCGCTCACTCTCGAAATCAAGCATTTTACAGCAGGTTGGAGCAGCCTGTATCTCAGCACAGGAATAAGGTAGGGAAGAATTCTAAGGATCATTTTGACTGCCTCCAGAAGTTAGATCAGATGGCAAATTGGATTTGGTGCTAGGTGTTTCCCTTTAGGTTTTACCCCAACAACGTTTTCATTAGTTTCGCTCACTCTCAAAATCAAGCATTTTACAGCAGGTTGGAGCAGCCTGTATCTCAGCACAGGAATAAGGTAGGGAAGAATTCTAAGGATCATTTTGACTGCCTCCAGAAGTTAGATCAGATGGCAAATTGGATTTGGTGCTAGGTCTTTCCCTTTAGGTTTTACCCCAACAATGTTTTCATTAGTTTCGCTCACTCTCGAAATCAAGCATTTTACAGCAGGTTGGAGCAGCCTGTATCTCAGCACAGGAATAAGGTAGGGAAGAATTCAAATACTCATTTTGACTGCCTCCAGAAGTTAGATCAGATGGCAAATTGGATTTGGTGCTAGGTCTTTCCCTTTAGGTTTTACCCCAACAATGTTTTCATTAGTTTCGCTCACTCTCGAAATCAAGCATTTTACAGCAGGTTGGAGCAGCCTGTATCTCAGCACAGGAATAAGGTAGGGAAGAATTCTAAGGATCATTTTGACTGCCTCCAGAAGTTAGATCAGATGGCAAATTGGATTTGGTGCTAGGTCTTTCCCTTTAGGTTTTTACCCCAACAATGTTTTCATTAGTTTCGCTCACTCTCGAAATCAAGCATTTTACAGCAGGTTGGAGCAGCCTGTATCTCAGCACAGGAATAAGGTAGGGAAGAATTCTAAGGATCATTTTGACTGCCTCCAGAAGTTAGATCAGATGGCAAATTGGATTTGGTGCTAGGTCTTTCCCTTTAGGTTTTACCCCAACAATGTTTTCATTAGTTTCGCTCACTCTCGAAATCAAGCATTTTACAGCAGGTTGGAGCAGCCTGTATCTCAGCACAGGAATAAGGTAGGGAAGAATTCTAAGGATCATTTTGACTGCCTCCAGAAGTTAGATCAGATGGCAAATTGGATTTGGTGCTAGGTCTTTCCCTTTAGGTTTTACCCCAACAATGTTTTCATTAGTTTCGCTCACTCTCGAAATCAAGCATTTTACAGCAGGTTGGAGCAGCCTGTATCTCAGCACAGGAATAAGGTAGGGAAGAATTCTAAGGATCATTTTGACTGCCTCCAGAAGTTAGATCAGATGGCAAATTGGATTTGGTGCTAGGTCTTTCCCTTTAGGTTTTACCCCAACAACGTTTTCATTAGTTTCGCTCACTCTCAAAATCAAGCATTTTACAGCAGGTTGGAGCAGCCTGTATCTCAGCACAGGAATAAGGTAGGGAAGAATTCTAAGGATCATTTTGACTGCCTCCAGAAGTTAGATCAGATGGCAAATTGGATTTGGTGCTAGGTCTTTCCCTTTAGGTTTTACCCCAACAATGTTTTCATTAGTTTCGCTCACTCTCGAAATCAAGCATTTTACAGCAGGTTGGAGCAGCCTGTATCTCAGCACAGGAATAAGGTAGGGAAGAATTCAAATACTCATTTTGACTGCCTCCAGAAGTTAGATCAGATGGCAAATTGGATTTGGTGCTAGGTCTTTCCCTTTAGGTTTTACCCCAACAATGTTTTCATTAGTTTCGCTCACTCTCGAAATCAAGCATTTTACAGCAGGTTGGAGCAGCCTGTATCTCAGCACAGGAATAAGGTAGGGAAGAATTCTAAGGATCATTTTGACTGCCTCCAGAAGTTAGATCAGATGGCAAATTGGATTTGGTGCTAGGTCTTTCCCTTTAGGTTTTACCCCAACAATGTTTTCATTAGTTTCGCTCACTCTCGAAATCAAGCATTTTACAGCAGGTTGGAGCAGCCTGTATCTCAGCACAGGAATAAGGTAGGGAAGAATTCTAAGGATCATTTTGACTGCCTCCAGAAGTTAGATCAGATGGCAAATTGGATTTGGTGCTAGGTCTTTCCCTTTAGGTTTTACCCCAACAATGTTTTCATTAGTTTCGCTCACTCTCGAAATCAAGCATTTTACAGCAGGTTGGAGCAGCCTGTATCTCAGCACAGGAATAAGGTAGGGAAGAATTCTAAGGATCATTTTGACTGCCTCCAGAAGTTAGATCAGATGGCAAATTGGATTTGGTGCTAGGTCTTTCCCTTTAGGTTTTACCCCAACAATGTTTTCATTAGTTTCGCTCACTCTCGAAATCAAGCATTTTACAGCAGGTTGGAGCAGCCTGTATCTCAGCACAGGAATAAGGTAGGGAAGAATTCTAAGGATCATTTTGACTGCCTCCAGAAGTTAGATCAGATGGCAAATTGGATTTGGTGCTAGGTCTTTCCCTTTAGGTTTTACCCCAACAATGTTTTCATTAGTTTCGCTCACTCTCGAAATCAAGCATTTTACAGCAGGTTGGAGCAGCCTGTATCTCAGCACAGGAATAAGGTAGGGAAGAATTCAAATACTCATTTTGACTGCCTCCAGAAGTTAGATCAGATGGCAAATTGGATTTGGTGCTAGGTCTTTCCCTTTAGGTTTTACCCCAACAATGTTTTCATTAGTTTCGCTCACGCTCGAAAGCAAGCATTTTACAGCAGGTTGGAGCAGCCTGTATCTCAGCACAGGAATAAGGTAGGGAAGAATTCTAAGGATCATTTTGACTGCCTCCAGAAGTTAGATCAGATGGCAAATTGGATTTGGTGCTAGGTCTTTCCCTTTAGGTTTTACCCCAACAATGTTTTCATTAGTTTCGCTCACTCTCGAAATCAAGCATTTTACAGCAGGTTGGAGCAGCCTGTATCTCAGCACAGGAATAAGGTAGGGAAGAATTCTAAGGATCATTTTGACTGCCTCCAGAAGTTAGATCAGATGGCAAATTGGATTTGGTGCTAGGTCTTTCCCTTTAGGTTTTACCCCAACAATGTTTTCATTAGTTTCGCTCACTCTCGAAATCAAGCATTTTACAGCAGGTTGGAGCAGCCTGTATCTCAGCACAGGAATAAGGTAGGGAAGAATTCTAAGGATCATTTTGACTGCCTCCAGAAGTTAGATCAGATGGCAAATTGGATTTGGTGCTAGGTCTTTCCCTTTAGGTTTTACCCCAACAATGTTTTCATTAGTTTCGCTCACTCTCGAAATCAAGCATTTTACAGCAGGTTGGAGCAGCCTGTATCTCAGCACAGGAATAAGGTAGGGAAGAATTCTAAGGATCATTTTGACTGCCTCCAGAAGTTAGATCAGATGGCAAATTGGATTTGGTGCTAGGTCTTTCCCTTTAGGTTTTACCCCAACAATGTTTTCATTAGTTTCGCTCACTCTCGAAATCAAGCATTTTCCAGCAGGTTGGAGCAGCCTGTATCTCAGCACAGGAATAAGGTAGGGAAGAATTCTAAGGATCATTTTGACTGCCTCCAGAAGTTAGATCAGATGGCAAATTGGATTTGGTGCTAGGTCTTTCCCTTTAGGTTTTACCCCAACAATGTTTTCATTAGTTTCGCTCACTCTCGAAATCAAGCATTTTACAGCAGGTTGGAGCAGCCTGTATCTCAGCACAGGAATAAGGTAGGGAAGAATTCTAAGGATCATTTTGACTGCCTCCAGAAGTTAGATCAGATGGCAAATTGGATTTGGTGCTAGGTCTTTCCCTTTAGGTTTTACCCCAACAATGTTTTCATTAGTTTCGCTCACTCTCGAAATCAAGCATTTTACAGCAGGTTGGAGCAGCCTGTATCTCAGCACAGGAATAAGGTAGGGAAGAATTCTAAGGATCATTTTGACTGCCTCCAGAAGTTAGATCAGATGGCAAATTGGATTTGGTGCTAGGTCTTTCCCTTTAGGTTTTACCCCAACAATGTTTTCATTAGTTTCGCTCACTCTCGAAATCAAGCATTTTACAGCAGGTTGGAGCAGCCTGTATCTCAGCACAGGAATAAGGTAGGGAAGAATTCTAAGGATCATTTTGACTGCCTCCAGAAGTTAGATCAGATGGCAAATTGGATTTGGTGCTAGGTCTTTCCCTTTAGGTTTTACCCCAACAATGTTTTCATTAGTTTCGCTCACTCTCGAAATCAAGCATTTTACAGCAGGTTGGAGCAGCCTGTATCTCAGCACAGGAATAAGGTAGGGAAGAATTCTAAGGATCATTTTGACTGCCTCCAGAAGTTAGATCAGATGGCAAATTGGATTTGGTGCTAGGTCTTTCCCTTTAGGTTTTACCCCAACAACGTTTTCATTAGTTTCGCTCACTCTCAAAATCAAGCATTTTACAGCAGGTTGGAGCAGCCTGTATCTCAGCACAGGAATAAGGTAGGGAAGAATTCTAAGGATCATTTTGACTGCCTCCAGAAGTTAGATCAGATGGCAAATTGGATTTGGTGCTAGGTCTTTCCCTTTAGGTTTTACCCCAACAATGTTTTCATTAGTTTCGCTCACTCTCGAAATCAAGCATTTTACAGCAGGTTGGAGCAGCCTGTATCTCAGCACAGGAATAAGGTAGGGAAGAATTCAAATACTCATTTTGACTGCCTCCAGAAGTTAGATCAGATGGCAAATTGGATTTGGTGCTAGGTCTTTCCCTTTAGGTTTTACCCCAACAATGTTTTCATTAGTTTCGCTCACTCTCGAAATCAAGCATTTTACAGCAGGTTGGAGCAGCCTGTATCTCAGCACAGGAATAAGGTAGGGAAGAATTCTAAGGATCATTTTGACTGCCTCCAGAAGTTAGATCAGATGGCAAATTGGATTTGGTGCTAGGTCTTTCCCTTTAGGTTTTACCCCAACAATGTTTTCATTAGTTTCGCTCACTCTCGAAATCAAGCATTTTACAGCAGGTTGGAGCAGCCTGTATCTCAGCACAGGAATAAGGTAGGGAAGAATTCTAAGGATCATTTTGACTGCCTCCAGAAGTTAGATCAGATGGCAAATTGGATTTGGTGCTAGGTCTTTCCCTTTAGGTTTTACCCCAACAATGTTTTCATTAGTTTCGCTCACTCTCGAAATCAAGCATTTTACAGCAGGTTGGAGCAGCCTGTATCTCAGCACAGGAATAAGGTAGGGAAGAATTCTAAGGATCATTTTGACTGCCTCCAGAAGTTAGATCAGATGGCAAATTGGATTTGGTGCTAGGTCTTTCCCTTTAGGTTTTACCCCAACAATGTTTTCATTAGTTTCGCTCACTCTCGAAATCAAGCATTTTACAGCAGGTTGGAGCAGCCTGTATCTCAGCACAGGAATAAGGTAGGGAAGAATTCTAAGGATCATTTTGACTGCCTCCAGAAGTTAGATCAGATGGCAAATT
>NW_027145058.1:0-28661 GCF_026170545.1 Melanerpes formicivorus
CAAAATTTGCCATCTGATCTAACTTCTGGAGGCAGTCAAAATGAAGCCTTAGAATTCTTCCCTACCTTATTCCTGTGCTGAGATACAGGCTGCTCCAACCTTGCTGTAAAATGCTTGATTTCGAGAGTGAGCGAAACTAATGAAAACATTGTTGGGGTAAAACCTAAAGGGAAAGACCTAGCACCAAATCCAATTTGCCATCTGATCTAACTTCTGGAGGCAGTCAAAATGAGCATTTGAATTCTTCCTACCTTATTCCTGTGCTGAGATACAGGCTGCTCCAACCTGCTGTAAAATGCTTGATTTCGAGAGTGAGCGAAACTAATGAAAACATTGTTGGGGTAAAACCTAAAGGGAAAGACCTAGCACCAAATCCAATTTGCCATCTGATCTAACTTCTGGAGGCAGTCAAAATGATCCTTAGAATTCTTCCCTACCTTATTCCTGTGCTGAGATACAGGCTGTTCCAACCTGCTGTAAAATGCTTGATTTCGAGAGTGAGCGAAACTAATGAAAACATTGTTGGGGTAAAACCTAAAGGGAAAGACCTAGCACCAAATCCAATTTGCCATCTGATCTAACTTCTGGAGGCAGTCAAAATGAGCCCTTAGAATTCTTCCCTACCTTATTCCTGTGCTGAGATACAGGCTGCTCCAACCTGCTGTAAAATGCTTGATTTCGAGAGTGAGCGAAACTAATGAAAACATTGTTGGGGTAAAACCTAAAGGGAAAGACCTAGCACCAAATCCAATTTGCCATCTGATCTAACTTCTGGAGGCAGTCAAAATGAGCCTTAGAATTCTTCCCTACCTTATTCCTGTGCTGAGATACAGGCTGCTCCAACCTGCTGTAAAATGCTTGATTTCGAGAGTGAGCGAAACTAATGAAAACATTGTTGGGGTAAAACCTAAAGGGAAAGGACCTAGCACCAAATCCAATTTGCCATCTGATCTAACTTCTGGAGGCAGTCAAAATGATCCTTTGAATTCTTCCCTACCTTATTCCTGTGCTGAGATACAGGCTGCTCCAACCTGCTGTAAAATGCTTGATTTCGAGAGTGAGCGAAACGAATGAAAACATTGTTGGGGGTAAAACCTAAAGGGAAAGACCTAGCACCAAATCCAATTTGCCATCTGATCTAACTTCTGGAGGCAGTCAAAATGATCCTTAGAATTCTTCCCTACCTTATTCCTGTGCTGAGATACAGGCTGCTCCAACCTGCTGTAAAATGCTTGATTTCGAGAGTGAGCGAAACTAATGAAAACATTGTTGGGGTAAAACCTAAAGGGAAAGACCTAGCACCAAATCCAATTTGCCATCTGATCTAACTTCTGGAGGCAGTCAAAATGAGCCTTAGAATTCTTCCCTACCTTATTCCTGTGCTGAGATACAGGCTGCTCCAACCTGCTGTAAAATGCTTGATTTCGAGAGTGAGCGAAACTAATGAAAACATTGTTGGGGTAAAACCTAAAGGAAAGACCTAGCACCAAATCCAATTTGCCATCTGATCTAACTTCTGGAGGCAGTCAAAATGAGCCTTAGAATTCTTCCCTACCTTATTCCTGTGCTGAGATACAGGCTGCTCCAACCTGCTGTAAAATGCTTGATTTCGAGAGTGAGCGAAACTAATGAAAACATTGTTGGGGTAAAACCTAAAGGGAAAGACCTAGCACCAAATCCAATTTGCCATCTGATCTAACTTCTGGAGGCAGTCAAAATGAGCCTTAGAATTCTTCCCTACCTTATTCCTGTGCTGAGATACAGGCTGCTCCAACCTGCTGTAAAATGCTTGATTTCGAGAGTGAGCAAAACTAATGAAAACATTGTTGGGGTAAAACCTAAAGGGAAAGACCTAGCACCAAATCCAATTTGCCATCTGATCTAACTTCTGGAGGCAGTCAAAATGATCCTTAGAATTCTTCCCTACCTTATTCCTGTGCTGAGATACAGGCTGCTCCAACCTGCTGTAAAATGCTTGATTTCGAGAGTGAGCGAAACTAATGAAAACATTGTTGGGGTAAAACCTAAAGGGAAAGACCTAGCACCAAATCCAATTTGCCATCTGATCTAACTTCTGGAGGCAGTCAAAATGATCCTTAGAATTCTTCCCTACCTTATTCCTGTGCTGAGATACAGGCTGCTCCAACCTGCTGTAAAATGCTTGATTTCGAGAGTGAGCGAAACTAATGAAAACATTGTTGGGGTAAAACCTAAAGGGAAAGACCTAGCACCAAATCCAATTTGCCATCTGATCTAACTTCTGGAGGCAGTCAAAATGAGCATTTGAATTCTTCCCTACCTTATTCCTGTGCTGAGATACAGGCTGCTCCAACCTGCTGTAAAATGCTTGATTTCGAGAGTGAGCGAAACTAATGAAAACATTGTTGGGGTAAAACCTAAAGGGAAAGACCTAGCACCAAATCCAATTTGCCATCTGATCTAACTTCTGGAGGCAGTCAAAATGATCCTTAGAATTCTTCCCTACCTTATTCCTGTGCTGAGATACAGGCTGCTCCAACCTGCTGTAAAATGCTTGATTTCGAGAGTGAGCGAAACTAATGAAAACATTGTTGGGGTAAAACCTAAAGGGAAAGACCTAGCACCAAATCCAATTTGCCATCTGATCTAACTTCTGGAGGCAGTCAAAATGAGCCTTAGAATTCTTCCCTACCTTATTCCTGTGCTGAGATACAGGCTGCTCCAACCTGCTGTAAAATGCTTGATTTCGAGAGTGAGCGAAACTAATGAAAACATTGTTGGGGTAAAACCTAAAGGGAAAGACCTAGCACCAAATCCAATTTGCCATCTGATCTAACTTCTGGAGGCAGTCAAAATGAGCCTTAGAATTCTTCCCTACCTTATTCCTGTGCTGAGATACAGGCTGCTCCAACCTGCTGTAAAATGCTTGATTTCGAGAGTGAGCGAAACTAATGAAAACATTGTTGGGGTAAAACCTAAAGGGAAAGACCTAGCACCAAATCCAATTTGCCATCTGATCTAACTTCTGGAGGCAGTCAAAATGAGCCTTAGAATTCTTCCCTACCTTATTCCTGTGCTGAGATACAGGCTGCTCCAACCTGCTGTAAAATGCTTGATTTCGAGAGTGAGCGAAACTAATGAAAACATTGTTGGGGTAAAACCTAAAGGGAAAGACCTAGCACCAAATCCAATTTGCCATCTGATCTAACTTCTGGAGGCAGTCAAAATGAGCCTTAGAATTCTTCCCTACCTTATTCCTGTGCTGAGATACAGGCTGCTCCAACCTGCTGTAAAATGCTTGATTTCGAGAGTGAGCGAAACTAATGAAAACATTGTTGGGGTAAAACCTAAAGGAAAGACCTAGCACCAAATCCAATTTGCCATCTGATCTAACTTCTGGAGGCAGTCAAAATGATCCTTAGAATTCTTCCCTACCTTATTCCTGTGCTGAGATACAGGCTGCTCCAACCTGCTGTAAAATGCTTGATTTCGAGAGTGAGCGAAACTAATGAAAACATTGTTGGGGTAAAACCTAAAGGGAAAGACCTAGCACCAAATCCAATTTGCCATCTGATCTAACTTCTGGAGGCAGTCAAAATGATCCTTAGAATTCTTCCCTACCTTATTCCTGTGCTGAGATACAGGCTGCTCCAACCTGCTGTAAAATGCTTGATTTCGAGAGTGAGCGAAACTAATGAAAACATTGTTGGGGTAAAACCTAAAGGGAAAGACCTAGCACCAAATCCAATTTGCCATCTGATCTAACTTCTGGAGGCAGTCAAAATGAGCCTTAGAATTCTTCCCTACCTTATTCCTGTGCTGAGATACAGGCTGCTCCAACCTGCTGTAAAATGCTTGATTTCGAGAGTGAGCGAAACTAATGAAAACATTGTTGGGGTAAAACCTAAAGGGAAAGACCTAGCACCAAATCCAATTTGCCATCTGATCTAACTTCTGGAGGCAGTCAAAATGATCCTTAGAATTCTTCCCTACCTTATTCCTGTGCTGAGATACAGGCTGCTCCAACCTGCTGTAAAATGCTTGATTTCGAGAGTGAGCGAAACTAATGAAAACATTGTTGGGGTAAAACCTAAAGGGAAAGACCTAGCACCAAATCCAATTTGCCATCTGATCTAACTTCTGGAGGCAGTCAAAATGATCCTTAGAATTCTTCCCTACCTTATTCCTGTGCTGAGATACAGGCTGTTCCAACCTGCTGTAAAATGCTTGATTTCGAGAGTGAGCGAAACTAATGAAAACATTGTTGGGGTAAAACCTAAAGGGAAAGACCTAGCACCAAATCCAATTTGCCATCTGATCTAACTTCTGGAGGCAGTCAAAATGATCCTTAGAATTCTTCCCTACCTTATTCCTGTGCTGAGATACAGGCTGCTCCAACCTGCTGTAAAATGCTTGATTTCGAGAGTGAGCGAAACTAATGAAAACATTGTTGGGGTAAAACCTAAAGGGAAAGACCTAGCACCAAATCCAATTTGCCATCTGATCTAACTTCTGGAGGCAGTCAAAATGATCCTTAGAATTCTTCCCTACCTTATTCCTGTGCTGAGATACAGGCTGCTCCAACCTGCTGTAAAATGCTTGATTTCGAGAGTGAGCGAAACTAATGAAAACATTGTTGGGGTAAAACCTAAAGGGAAAGACCTAGCACCAAATCCAATTTGCCATCTGATCTAACTTCTGGAGGCAGTCAAAATGATCCTTAGAATTCTTCCCTACCTTATTCCTGTGCTGAGATACAGGCTGCTCCAACCTGCTGTAAAATGCTTGATTTCGAGAGTGAGCGAAACTAATGAAAACATTGTTGGGGTAAAACCTAAAGGGAAAGACCTAGCACCAAATCCAATTTGCCATCTGATCTAACTTCTGGAGGCAGTCAAAATGAGCCTTAGAATTCTTCCCTACCTTATTCCTGTGCTGAGATACAGGCTGCTCCAACCTGCTGTAAAATGCTTGATTTCGAGAGTGAGCGAAACTAATGAAAACATTGTTGGGGTAAAACCTAAAGGGAAAGACCTAGCACCAAATCCAATTTGCCATCTGATCTAACTTCTGGAGGCAGTCAAAATGATCCTTAGAATTCTTCCCTACCTTATTCCTGTGCTGAGATACAGGCTGCTCCAACCTGCTGTAAAATGCTTGATTTCGAGAGTGAGCGAAACTAATGAAAACATTGTTGGGGTAAAACCTAAAGGGAAAGACCTAGCACCAAATCCAATTTGCCATCTGATCTAACTTCTGGAGGCAGTCAAAATGAGCATTTGAATTCTTCCCTACCTTATTCCTGTGCTGAGATACAGGCTGCTCCAACCTGCTGTAAAATGCTTGATTTCGAGAGTGAGCGAAACTAATGAAAACATTGTTGGGGTAAAACCTAAAGGGAAAGACCTAGCACCAAATCCAATTTGCCATCTGATCTAACTTCTGGAGGCAGTCAAAATGATCCTTAGAATTCTTCCCTACCTTATTCCTGTGCTGAGATACAGGCTGCTCCAACCTGCTGTAAAATGCTTGATTTCGAGAGTGAGCGAAACTAATGAAAACATTGTTGGGGTAAAACCTAAAGGGAAAGACCTAGCACCAAATCCAATTTGCCATCTGATCTAACTTCTGGAGGCAGTCAAAATGATCCTTAGAATTCTTCCCTACCTTATTCCTGTGCTGAGATACAGGCTGCTCCAACCTGCTGTAAAATGCTTGATTTCGAGAGTGAGCGAAACTAATGAAAACATTGTTGGGGTAAAACCTAAAGGGAAAGACCTAGCACCAAATCCAATTTGCCATCTGATCTAACTTCTGGAGGCAGTCAAAATGAGCCTTAGAATTCTTCCCTACCTTATTCCTGTGCTGAGATACAGGCTGCTCCAACCTGCTGTAAAATGCTTGATTTCGAGAGTGAGCGAAACTAATGAAAACATTGTTGGGGTAAAACCTAAAGGGAAAGACCTAGCACCAAATCCAATTTGCCATCTGATCTAACTTCTGGAGGCAGTCAAAATGAGCCTTAGAATTCTTCCCTACCTAATTCCTGTGCTGAGATACAGGCTGCTCCAACCTGCTGTAAAATGCTTGATTACGAGAGTGAGCGAAACTAATGAAAACATTGTTGGGGTAAAACCTAAAGGGAAAGACCTAGCACCAAATCCAATTTGCCATCTGATCTAACTTCTGGAGGCAGTCAAAATGAGCCTTAGAATTCTTCCCTACCTTATTCCTGTGCTGAGATACAGGCTGCTCCAACCTGCTGTAAAATGCTTGATTTCGAGAGTGAGCGAAACTAATGAAAACATTGTTGGGGTAAAACCTAAAGGGAAAGACCTAGCACCAAATCCAATTTGCCATCTGATCTAACTTCTGGAGGCAGTCAAAATGAGCCTTAGAATTCTTCCCTACCTTATTCCTGTGCTGAGATACAGGCTGCTCCAACCTGCTGTAAAATGCTTGATTTCGAGAGTGAGCGAAACTAATGAAAACATTGTTGGGGTAAAACCTAAAGGGAAAGACCTAGCACCAAATCCAATTTGCCATCTGATCTAACTTCTGGAGGCAGTCAAAATGATCCTTAGAATTCTTCCCTACCTTATTCCTGTGCTGAGATACAGGCTGCTCCAACCTGCTGTAAAATGCTTGATTTCGAGAGTGAGCGAAACTAATGAAAACATTGTTGGGGTAAAAACCTAAAGGGAAAGACCTAGCACCAAATCCAATTTGCCATCTGATCTAACTTCTGGAGGCAGTCAAAATGAGCCTTAGAATTCTTCCCTACCTTATTCCTGTGCTGAGATACAGGCTGCTCCAACCTGCTGTAAAATGCTTGATTTCGAGAGTGAGCGAAACTAATGAAAACATTGTTGGGGTAAAACCTAAAGGGAAAGACCTAGCACCAAATCCAATTTGCCATCTGATCTAACTTCTGGAGGCAGTCAAAATGAGCCTTAGAATTCTTCCCTACCTTATTCCTGTGCTGAGATACAGGCTGCTCCAACCTGCTGTAAAATGCTTGATTTCGAGAGTGAGCGAAACTAATGAAAACATTGTTGGGGTAAAACCTAAAGGGAAAGACCTAGCACCAAATCCAATTTGCCATCTGATCTAACTTCTGGAGGCAGTCCAAATGAGCCTTAGAATTCTTCCCTACCTTATTCCTGTGCTGAGATACAGGCTGCTCCAACCTGCTGTAAAATGCTTGATTTCGAGAGTGAGCGAAACTAATGAAAACATTGTTGGGGTAAAACCTAAAGGGAAAGACCTAGCACCAAATCCAATTTGCCATCTGATCTAACTTCTGGAGGCAGTCAAAATGAGCCTTAGAATTCTTCCCTACCTTATTCCTGTGCTGAGATACAGGCTGCTCCAACCTGCTGTAAAATGCTTGATTTCGAGAGTGAGCGAAACTAATGAAAACATTGTTGGGGTAAAACCTAAAGGGAAAGACCTAGCACCAAATCCAATTTGCCATCTGATCTAACTTCTGGAGGCAGTCAAAATGATCCTTAGAATTCTTCCCTACCTTATTCCTGTGCTGAGATACAGGCTGCTCCAACCTGCTGTAAAATGCTTGATTTCGAGAGTGAGCGAAACTAATGAAAACATTGTTGGGGTAAAACCTAAAGGGAAAGACCTAGCACCAAATCCAATTTGCCATCTGATCTAACTTCTGGAGGCAGTCAAAATGAGCCTTAGAATTCTTCCCTACCTTATTCCTGTGCTGAGATACAGGCTGCTCCAACCTGCTGTAAAATGCTTGATTTCGAGAGTGAGCGAAACTAATGAAAACATTGTTGGGGTAAAACCTAAAGGGAAAGGCCTAGCACCAAATCCCATTTGCCATCTGATCTAACTTCTGGAGGCAGTCAAAATGATCCTTAGAATTCTTCCCTACCTTATTCCTGTGCTGAGATACAGGCTGCTCCAACCTGCTGTAAAATGCTTGATTTCGAGAGTGAGCGAAACTAATGAAAACATTGTTGGGGTAAAACCTAAAGGGAAAGACCTAGCACCAAATCCAATTTGCCATCTGATCTAACTTCTGGAGGCAGTCAAAATGATCCTTAGAATTCTTCCCTACCTTATTCCTGTGCTGAGATACAGGCTGTTCCAACCTGCTGTAAAATGCTTGATTTCGAGAGTGAGCGAAACTAATGAAAACATTGTTGGGGTAAAACCTAAAGGGAAAGGCCTAGCACCAAATCCCATTTGCCATCTGATCTAACTTCTGGAGGCAGTCAAAATGAGCCTTAGAATTCTTCCCTACCTTATTCCTGTGCTGAGATACAGGCTGCTCCAACCTGCTGTAAAATGCTTGATTTCGAGAGTGAGCGAAACTAATGAAAACATTGTTGGGGTAAAACCTAAAGGGAAAGACCTAGCACCAAATCCAATTTGCCATCTGATCTAACTTCTGGAGGCAGTCAAAATGAGCCTTAGAATTCTTCCCTACCTTATTCCTGTGCTGAGATACAGGCTGCTCCAACCTGCTGTAAAATGCTTGATTTCGAGAGTGAGCGGAACTAATGAAAACATTGTTGGGGTAAAACCTAAAGGGAAAGACCTAGCACCAAATCCAATTTGCCATCTGATCTAACTTCTGGAGGCAGTCAAAATGAGCCTTAGAATTCTTCCCTACCTTATTCCTGTGCTGAGATACAGGCTGCTCCAACCTGCTGTAAAATGCTTGATTTCGAGAGTGAGCGAAACTAATGAAAACATTGTTGGGTAAAACCTAAAGGGAAAGACCTAGCACCAAATCCAATTTGCCATCTGATCTAACTTCTGGAGGCAGTCAAAATGAGCATTAGAATTCTTCCCTACCTTATTCCTGTGCTGAGATACAGGCTGCTCCAACCTGCTGTAAAATGTTTGATTTCGAGAGTGAGCGAAACTAATGAAAACATTGTTGGGGTAAAACCTAAAGGGAAAGACCTAGCACCAAATCCAATTTGCCATCTGATCTAACTTCTGGAGGCAGTCAAAATGATCCTTAGAATTCTTCCCTACCTTATTCCTGTGCTGAGATACAGGCTGCTCCAACCTGCTGTAAAATGCTTGATTTCGAGAGTGAGCGAAACTAATGAAAACATTGTTGGGGTAAAACCTAAAGGGAAAGACCTAGCACCAAATCCAATTTGCCATCTGATCTAACTTCTGGAGGCAGTCAAAATGATCCTTTGAATTCTTCCCTACCTTATTCCTGTGCTGAGATACAGGCTGCTCCAACCTGCTGTAAAATGCTTGATTTCGAGAGTGAGCGAAACTAATGAAAACATTGTTGGGGTAAAACCTAAAGGGAAAGACCTAGCACCAAATCCAATTTGCCATCTGATCTAACTTCTGGAGGCAGTCAAAATGAGCCTTAGAATTCTTCCCTACCTTATTCCTGTGCTGAGATACAGGCTGCTCCAACCTGCTGTAAAATGCTTGATTACGAGAGTGAGCGAAACTAATGAAAACATTGTTGGGGTAAAACCTAAAGGGAAAGACCTAGCACCAAATCCAATTTGCCATCTGATCTAACTTCTGGAGGCAGTCAAAATGATCCTTAGAATTCTTCCCTACCTTATTCCTGTGCTGAGATACAGGCTGCTCCAACCTGCTGTAAAATGCTTGATTTCGAGAGTGAGCGAAACTAATGAAAACATTGTTGGGGTAAAACCTAAAGGGAAAGACCTAGCACCAAATCCAATTTGCCATCTGATCTAACTTCTGGAGGCAGTCAAAATGAGCCTTAGAATTCTTCCCTACCTTATTCCTGTGCTGAGATACAGGCTGCTCCAACCTGCTGTAAAATGCTTGATTTCGAGAGTGAGCGAAACTAATGAAAACATTGTTGGGGTAAAACCTAAAGGGAAAGACCTAGCACCAAATCCAATTTGCCATCTGATCTAACTTCTGGAGGCAGTCAAAATGATCCTTAGAATTCTTCCCTACCTTATTCCTGTGCTGAGATACAGGCTGCTCCAACCTGCTGTAAAATGCTTGATTTCGAGAGTGAGCGAAACTAATGAAAACATTGTTGGGGTAAAAACCTAAAGGGAAAGACCTAGCACCAAATCCAATTTGCCATCTGATCTAACTTCTGGAGGCAGTCAAAATGATCCTTAGAATTCTTCCCTACCTTATTCCTGTGCTGAGATACAGGCTGCTCCAACCTGCTGTAAAATGCTTGATTTCGAGAGTGAGCGAAACTAATGAAAACATTGTTGGGGTAAAACCTAAAGGGAAAGACCTAGCACCAAATCCAATTTGCCATCTGATCTAACTTCTGGAGGCAGTCAAAATGATCCTTAGAATTCTTCCCTACCTTATTCCTGTGCTGAGATACAGGCTGCTCCAACCTGCTGTAAAATGCTTGATTTCGAGAGTGAGCGAAACTAATGAAAACATTGTTGGGGTAAAACCTAAAGGGAAAGACCTAGCACCAAATCCAATTTGCCATCTGATCTAACTTCTGGAGGCAGTCAAAATGAGCCTTAGAATTCTTCCCTACCTTATTCCTGTGCTGAGATACAGGCTGCTCCAACCTGCTGTAAAATGCTTGATTTCGAGAGTGAGCGAAACTAATGAAAACATTGTTGGGGTAAAACCTAAAGGGAAAGACCTAGCACCAAATCCAATTTGCCATCTGATCTAACTTCTGGAGGCAGTCAAAATGAGCCTTAGAATTCTTCCCTACCTTATTCCTGTGCTGAGATACAGGCTGCTCCAACCTGCTGTAAAATGCTTGATTTCGAGAGTGAGCGAAACTAATGAAAACATTGTTGGGGTAAAACCTAAAGGGAAAGACCTAGCACCAAATCCAATTTGCCATCTGATCTAACTTCTGGAGGCAGTCAAAATGATCCTTAGAATTCTTCCCTACCTTATTCCTGTGCTGAGATACAGGCTGCTCCAACCTGCTGTAAAATGCTTGATTTCGAGAGTGAGCGAAACTAATGAAAACATTGTTGGGGTAAAACCTAAAGGGAAAGACCTAGCACCAAATCCAATTTGCCATCTGATCTAACTTCTGGAGGCAGTCAAAATGAGCCTTAGAATTCTTCCCTACCTTATTCCTGTGCTGAGATACAGGCTGCTCCAACCTGCTGTAAAATGCTTGATTTCGAGAGTGAGCGAAACTAATGAAAACATTGTTGGGGTAAAACCTAAAGGGAAAGACCTAGCACCAAATCCAATTTGCCATCTGATCTAACTTCTGGAGGCAGTCAAAATGAGCCTTAGAATTCTTCCCTACCTTATTCCTGTGCTGAGATACAGGCTGCTCCAACCTGCTGTAAAATGCTTGATTTCGAGAGTGAGCGAAACTAATGAAAACATTGTTGGGGTAAAACCTAAAGGGAAAGACCTAGCACCAAATCCAATTTGCCATCTGATCTAACTTCTGGAGGCAGTCAAAATGAGCCTTAGAATTCTTCCCTACCTTATTCCTGTGCTGAGATACAGGCTGCTCCAACCTGCTGTAAAATGCTTGATTTCGAGAGTGAGCGAAACTAATGAAAACATTGTTGGGGTAAAACCTAAAGGGAAAGGCCTAGCACCAAATCCCATTTGCCATCTGATCTAACTTCTGGAGGCAGTCAAAATGAGCCTTAGAATTCTTCCCTACCTTATTCCTGTGCTGAGATACAGGCTGCTCCAACCTGCTGTAAAATGCTTGATTTCGAGAGTGAGCGAAACTAATGAAAACATTGTTGGGGTAAAACCTAAAGGGAAAGACCTAGCACCAAATCCAATTTGCCATCTGATCTAACTTCTGGAGGCAGTCAAAATGAGCCTTAGAATTCTTCCCTACCTTATTCCTGTGCTGAGATACAGGCTGCTCCAACCTGCTGTAAAATGCTTGATTTCGAGAGTGAGCGAAACTAATGAAAACATTGTTGGGGTAAAACCTAAAGGGAAAGACCTAGCACCAAATCCAATTTGCCATCTGATCTAACTTCTGGAGGCAGTCCAAATGAGCCTTAGAATTCTTCCCTACCTTATTCCTGTGCTGAGATACAGGCTGCTCCAACCTGCTGTAAAATGCTTGATTTCGAGAGTGAGCGAAACTAATGAAAACATTGTTGGGTAAAACCTAAAGGGAAAGACCTAGCACCAAATCCAATTTGCCATCTGATCTAACTTCTGGAGGCAGTCAAAATGAGCCTTAGAATTCTTCCCTACCTTATTCCTGTGCTGAGATACAGGCTGCTCCAACCTGCTGTAAAATGCTTGATTTCGAGAGTGAGCGAAACTAATGAAAACATTGTTGGGGTAAAACCTAAAGGGAAAGACCTAGCACCAAATCCAATTTGCCATCTGATCTAACTTCTGGAGGCAGTCAAAATGAGCCTTAGAATTCTTCCCTACCTTATTCCTGTGCTGAGATACAGGCTGCTCCAACCTGCTGTAAAATGCTTGATTTCGAGAGTGAGCGAAACTAATGAAAACATTGTTGGGGTAAAACCTAAAGGGAAAGACCTAGCACCAAATCCAATTTGCCATCTGATCTAACTTCTGGAGGCAGTCAAAATGAGCCTTAGAATTCTTCCCTACCTTATTCCTGTGCTGAGATACAGGCTGCTCCAACCTGCTGTAAAATGCTTGATTTCGAGAGTGAGCAAAACTAATGAAAACATTGTTGGGGTAAAACCTAAAGGGAAAGACCTAGCACCAAATCCAATTTGCCATCTGATCTAACTTCTGGAGGCAGTCCAAATGAGCCTTAGAATTCTTCCCTACCTTATTCCTGTGCTGAGATACAGGCTGCTCCAACCTGCTGTAAAATGCTTGATTTCGAGAGTGAGCGAAACTAATGAAAACATTGTTGGGGTAAAACCTAAAGGGAAAGACCTAGCACCAAATCCAATTTGCCATCTGATCTAACTTCTGGAGGCAGTCAAAATGAGCCTTAGAATTCTTCCCTACCTTATTCCTGTGCTGAGATACAGGCTGCTCCAACCTGCTGTAAAATGCTTGATTTCGAGAGTGAGCGAAACTAATGAAAACATTGTTGGGGTAAAACCTAAAGGGAAAGACCTAGCACCAAATCCAATTTGCCATCTGATCTAACTTCTGGAGGCAGTCAAAATGAGCCTTAGAATTCTTCCCTACCTTATTCCTGTGCTGAGATACAGGCTGCTCCAACCTGCTGTAAAATGCTTGATTTCGAGAGTGAGCGAAACTAATGAAAACATTGTTGGGGTAAAACCTAAAGGGAAAGACCTAGCACCAAATCCAATTTGCCATCTGATCTAACTTCTGGAGGCAGTCCAAATGAGCCTTAGAATTCTTCCCTACCTTATTCCTGTGCTGAGATACAGGCTGCTCCAACCTGCTGTAAAATGCTTGATTTCGAGAGTGAGCGAAACTAATGAAAACATTGTTGGGGTAAAACCTAAAGGGAAAGACCTAGCACCAAATCCAATTTGCCATCTGATCTAACTTCTGGAGGCAGTCAAAATGAGCCTTAGAATTCTTCCCTACCTTATTCCTGTGCTGAGATACAGGCTGCTCCAACCTGCTGTAAAATGCTTGATTTCGAGAGTGAGCGAAACTAATGAAAACATTGTTGGGGTAAAACCTAAAGGGAAAGGCCTAGCACCAAATCCAATTTGCCATCTGATCTAACTTCTGGAGGCAGTCCAAATGAGCCTTAGAATTCTTCCCTACCTTATTCCTGTGCTGAGATACAGGCTGCTCCAACCTGCTGTAAAATGCTTGATTTCGAGAGTGAGCGAAACTAATGAAAACATTGTTGGGGTAAAACCTAAAGGGAAAGACCTAGCACCAAATCCAATTTGCCATCTGATCTAACTTCTGGAGGCAGTCAAAATGAGCCTTAGAATTCTTCCCTACCTTATTCCTGTGCTGAGATACAGGCTGCTCCAACCTGCTGTAAAATGCTTGATTTCGAGAGTGAGCGAAACTAATGAAAACATTGTTGGGGTAAAACCTAAAGGGAAAGGCCTAGCACCAAATCCAATTTGCCATCTGATCTAACTTCTGGAGGCAGTCAAAATGAGCCTTAGAATTCTTCCCTACCTTATTCCTGTGCTGAGATACAGGCTGCTCCAACCTGCTGTAAAATGCTTGATTTCGAGAGTGAGCGAAACTAATGAAAACATTGTTGGGGTAAAACCTAAAGGGAAAGACCTAGCACCAAATCCAATTTGCCATCTGATCTAACTTCTGGAGGCAGTCAAAATGAGCCTTAGAATTCTTCCCTACCTTATTCCTGTGCTGAGATACAGGCTGCTCCAACCTGCTGTAAAATGCTTGATTTCGAGAGTGAGCGAAACTAATGAAAACATTGTTGGGGTAAAACCTAAAGGGAAAGACCTAGCACCAAATCCAATTTGCCATCTGATCTAACTTCTGGAGGCAGTCAAAATGAGCCTTAGAATTCTTCCCTACCTTATTCCTGTGCTGAGATACAGGCTGCTCCAACCTGCTGTAAAATGCTTGATTTCGAGAGTGAGCGAAACTAATGAAAACATTGTTGGGGTAAAACCTAAAGGGAAAGGCCTAGCACCAAATCCAATTTGCCATCTGATCTAACTTCTGGAGGCAGTCAAAATGAGCCTTAGAATTCTTCCCTACCTTATTCCTGTGCTGAGATACAGGCTGCTCCAACCTGCTGTAAAATGCTTGATTTCGAGAGTGAGCGAAACTAATGAAAACATTGTTGGGGTAAAACCTAAAGGGAAAGACCTAGCACCAAATCCAATTTGCCATCTGATCTAACTTCTGGAGGCAGTCAAAATGAGCCTTAGAATTCTTCCCTACCTTATTCCTGTGCTGAGATACAGGCTGCTCCAACCTGCTGTAAAATGCTTGATTTCGAGAGTGAGCGAAACTAATGAAAACATTGTTGGGGTAAAACCTAAAGGGAAAGACCTAGCACCAAATCCAATTTGCCATCTGATCTAACTTCTGGAGGCAGTCAAAATGAGCCTTAGAATTCTTCCCTACCTTATTCCTGTGCTGAGATACAGGCTGCTCCAACCTGCTGTAAAATGCTTGATTTCGAGAGTGAGCGAAACTAATGAAAACATTGTTGGGGTAAAACCTAAAGGGAAAGACCTAGCACCAAATCCAATTTGCCATCTGATCTAACTTCTGGAGGCAGTCAAAATGAGCCTTAGAATTCTTCCCTACCTTATTCCTGTGCTGAGATACAGGCTGCTCCAACCTGCTGTAAAATGCTTGATTTCGAGAGTGAGCGAAACTAATGAAAACATTGTTGGGGTAAAACCTAAAGGGAAAGACCTAGCACCAAATCCAATTTGCCATCTGATCTAACTTCTGGAGGCAGTCAAAATGAGCCTTAGAATTCTTCCCTACCTTATTCCTGTGCTGAGATACAGGCTGCTCCAACCTGCTGTAAAATGCTTGATTTCGAGAGTGAGCGAAACTAATGAAAACATTGTTGGGGTAAAACCTAAAGGGAAAGACCTAGCACCAAATCCAATTTGCCATCTGATCTAACTTCTGGAGGCAGTCAAAATGAGCCTTAGAATTCTTCCCTACCTTATTCCTGTGCTGAGATACAGGCTGCTCCAACCTGCTGTAAAATGCTTGATTTCGAGAGTGAGCGAAACTAATGAAAACATTGTTGGGGTAAAACCTAAAGGGAAAGACCTAGCACCAAATCCAATTTGCCATCTGATCTAACTTCTGGAGGCAGTCCAAATGAGCCTTAGAATTCTTCCCTACCTTATTCCTGTGCTGAGATACAGGCTGCTCCAACCTGCTGTAAAATGCTTGATTTCGAGAGTGAGCGAAACTAATGAAAACATTGTTGGGGTAAAACCTAAAGGGAAAGACCTAGCACCAAATCCAATTTGCCATCTGATCTAACTTCTGGAGGCAGTCAAAATGAGCCTTAGAATTCTTCCCTACCTTATTCCTGTGCTGAGATACAGGCTGCTCCAACCTGCTGTAAAATGCTTGATTTCGAGAGTGAGCGAAACTAATGAAAACATTGTTGGGGTAAAACCTAAAGGGAAAGACCTAGCACCAAATCCAATTTGCCATCTGATCTAACTTCTGGAGGCAGTCAAAATGATCCTTAGAATTCTTCCCTACCTTATTCCTGTGCTGAGATACAGGCTGCTCCAACCTGCTGTAAAATGCTTGATTTCGAGAGTGAGCGAAACTAATGAAAACATTGTTGGGGTAAAACCTAAAGGGAAAGACCTAGCACCAAATCCAATTTGCCATCTGATCTAACTTCTGGAGGCAGTCAAAATGAGCCTTAGAATTCTTCCCTACCTTATTCCTGTGCTGAGATACAGGCTGCTCCAACCTGCTGTAAAATGCTTGATTTCGAGAGTGAGCGAAACTAATGAAAACATTGTTGGGGTAAAACCTAAAGGGAAAGGCCTAGCACCAAATCCAATTTGCCATCTGATCTAACTTCTGGAGGCAGTCCAAATGAGCCTTAGAATTCTTCCCTACCTTATTCCTGTGCTGAGATACAGGCTGCTCCAACCTGCTGTAAAATGCTTGATTTCGAGAGTGAGCGAAACTAATGAAAACATTGTTGGGGTAAAACCTAAAGGGAAAGACCTAGCACCAAATCCAATTTGCCATCTGATCTAACTTCTGGAGGCAGTCAAAATGAGCCTTAGAATTCTTCCCTACCTTATTCCTGTGCTGAGATACAGGCTGCTCCAACCTGCTGTAAAATGCTTGATTTCGAGAGTGAGCGAAACTAATGAAAACATTGTTGGGGTAAAACCTAAAGGGAAAGGCCTAGCACCAAATCCAATTTGCCATCTGATCTAACTTCTGGAGGCAGTCAAAATGAGCCTTAGAATTCTTCCCTACCTTATTCCTGTGCTGAGATACAGGCTGCTCCAACCTGCTGTAAAATGCTTGATTTCGAGAGTGAGCGAAACTAATGAAAACATTGTTGGGGTAAAACCTAAAGGGAAAGACCTAGCACCAAATCCAATTTGCCATCTGATCTAACTTCTGGAGGCAGTCAAAATGAGCCTTAGAATTCTTCCCTACCTTATTCCTGTGCTGAGATACAGGCTGCTCCAACCTGCTGTAAAATGCTTGATTTCGAGAGTGAGCGAAACTAATGAAAACATTGTTGGGGTAAAACCTAAAGGGAAAGACCTAGCACCAAATCCAATTTGCCATCTGATCTAACTTCTGGAGGCAGTCCAAATGAGCCTTAGAATTCTTCCCTACCTTATTCCTGTGCTGAGATACAGGCTGCTCCAACCTGCTGTAAAATGCTTGATTTCGAGAGTGAGCGAAACTAATGAAAACATTGTTGGGGTAAAACCTAAAGGGAAAGACCTAGCACCAAATCCAATTTGCCATCTGATCTAACTTCTGGAGGCAGTCAAAATGAGCCTTAGAATTCTTCCCTACCTTATTCCTGTGCTGAGATACAGGCT
The DNA here is from genome assembly GCF_026170545.1 of Melanerpes formicivorus. Classification (NCBI taxonomy): domain Eukaryota; kingdom Metazoa; phylum Chordata; class Aves; order Piciformes; family Picidae; genus Melanerpes; species Melanerpes formicivorus. The sequence continues at coordinate 17,391 of NW_027145058.1, forward strand.
GCTCCAACCTGCTGTAAAATGCTTGATTTCGAGAGTGAGCGAAACTAATGAAAACATTGTTGGGGTAAAACCTAAAGGGAAAGACCTAGCACCAAATCCAATTTGCCATCTGATCTAACTTCTGGAGGCAGTCAAAATGAGCCTTAGAATTCTTCCCTACCTTATTCCTGTGCTGAGATACAGGCTGCTCCAACCTGCTGTAAAATGCTTGATTTCGAGAGTGAGCGAAACTAATGAAAACATTGTTGGGGTAAAACCTAAAGGGAAAGGCCTAGCACCAAATCCAATTTGCCATCTGATCTAACTTCTGGAGGCAGTCAAAATGAGCCTTAGAATTCTTCCCTACCTTATTCCTGTGCTGAGATACAGGCTGCTCCAACCTGCTGTAAAATGCTTGATTTCGAGAGTGAGCGAAACTAATGAAAACATTGTTGGGGTAAAACCTAAAGGGAAAGACCTAGCACCAAATCCAATTTGCCATCTGATCTAACTTCTGGAGGCAGTCCAAATGAGCCTTAGAATTCTTCCCTACCTTATTCCTGTGCTGAGATACAGGCTGCTCCAACCTGCTGTAAAATGCTTGATTTCGAGAGTGAGCGAAACTAATGAAAACATTGTTGGGGTAAAACCTAAAGGGAAAGGCCTAGCACCAAATCCAATTTGCCATCTGATCTAACTTCTGGAGGCAGTCCAAATGAGCCTTAGAATTCTTCCCTACCTTATTCCTGTGCTGAGATACAGGCTGTTCCAACCTGCTGTAAAATGCTTGATTTCGAGAGTGAGCGAAACTAATGAAAACATTGTTGGGGTAAAACCTAAAGGGAAAGACCTAGCACCAAATCCAATTTGCCATCTGATCTAACTTCTGGAGGCAGTCCAAATGAGCCTTAGAATTCTTCCCTACCTTATTCCTGTGCTGAGATACAGGCTGCTCCAACCTGCTGTAAAATGCTTGATTTCGAGAGTGAGCGAAACTAATGAAAACATTGTTGGGGTAAAACCTAAAGGGAAAGACCTAGCACCAAATCCAATTTGCCATCTGATCTAACTTCTGGAGGCAGTCAAAATGAGCCTTAGAATTCTTCCCTACCTTATTCCTGTGCTGAGATACAGGCTGCTCCAACCTGCTGTAAAATGCTTGATTTCGAGAGTGAGCGAAACTAATGAAAACATTGTTGGGGTAAAACCTAAAGGGAAAGACCTAGCACCAAATCCAATTTGCCATCTGATCTAACTTCTGGAGGCAGTCCAAATGAGCCTTAGAATTCTTCCCTACCTTATTCCTGTGCTGAGATACAGGCTGCTCCAACCTGCTGTAAAATGCTTGATTTCGAGAGTGAGCGAAACTAATGAAAACATTGTTGGGGTAAAACCTAAAGGGAAAGACCTAGCACCAAATCCAATTTGCCATCTGATCTAACTTCTGGAGGCAGTCAAAATGAGCCTTAGAATTCTTCCCTACCTTATTCCTGTGCTGAGATACAGGCTGCTCCAACCTGCTGTAAAATGCTTGATTTCGAGAGTGAGCGAAACTAATGAAAACATTGTTGGGGTAAAACCTAAAGGGAAAGACCTAGCACCAAATCCAATTTGCCATCTGATCTAACTTCTGGAGGCAGTCAAAATGAGCCTTAGAATTCTTCCCTACCTTATTCCTGTGCTGAGATACAGGCTGCTCCAACCTGCTGTAAAATGCTTGATTTCGAGAGTGAGCGAAACTAATGAAAACATTGTTGGGGTAAAACCTAAAGGGAAAGACCTAGCACCAAATCCAATTTGCCATCTGATCTAACTTCTGGAGGCAGTCCAAATGAGCCTTAGAATTCTTCCCTACCTTATTCCTGTGCTGAGATACAGGCTGCTCCAACCTGCTGTAAAATGCTTGATTTCGAGAGTGAGCGAAACTAATGAAAACATTGTTGGGGTAAAACCTAAAGGGAAAGACCTAGCACCAAATCCAATTTGCCATCTGATCTAACTTCTGGAGGCAGTCAAAATGAGCCTTAGAATTCTTCCCTACCTTATTCCTGTGCTGAGATACAGGCTGCTCCAACCTGCTGTAAAATGCTTGATTTCGAGAGTGAGCGAAACTAATGAAAACATTGTTGGGGTAAAACCTAAAGGGAAAGACCTAGCACCAAATCCAATTTGCCATCTGATCTAACTTCTGGAGGCAGTCCAAATGAGCCTTAGAATTCTTCCCTACCTTATTCCTGTGCTGAGATACAGGCTGCTCCAACCTGCTGTAAAATGCTTGATTTCGAGAGTGAGCGAAACTAATGAAAACATTGTTGGGGTAAAACCTAAAGGGAAAGACCTAGCACCAAATCCAATTTGCCATCTGATCTAACTTCTGGAGGCAGTCAAAATGAGCCTTAGAATTCTTCCCTACCTTATTCCTGTGCTGAGATACAGGCTGCTCCAACCTGCTGTAAAATGCTTGATTTCGAGAGTGAGCGAAACGAATGAAAACATTGTTGGGGTAAAACCTAAAGGGAAAGACCTAGCACCAAATCCAATTTGCCATCTGATCTAACTTCTGGAGGCAGTCCAAATGAGCCTTAGAATTCTTCCCTACCTTATTCCTGTGCTGAGATACAGGCTGCTCCAACCTGCTGTAAAATGCTTGATTTCGAGAGTGAGCGAAACTAATGAAAACATTGTTGGGGTAAAACCTAAAGGGAAAGACCTAGCACCAAATCCAATTTGCCATCTGATCTAACTTCTGGAGGCAGTCAAAATGAGCCTTAGAATTCTTCCCTACCTTATTCCTGTGCTGAGATACAGGCTGCTCCAACCTGCTGTAAAATGCTTGATTTCGAGAGTGAGCGAAACTAGTGAAAACATTGTTGGGGTAAAACCTAAAGGGAAAGACCTAGCACCAAATCCAATTTGCCATCTGATCTAACTTCTGGAGGCAGTCAAAATGAGCCTTTGAATTCTTCCCTACCTTATTCCTGTGCTGAGATACAGGCTGCTCCAACCTGCTGTAAAATGCTTGATTTCGAGAGTGAGCGAAACTAATGAAAACATTGTTGGGGTAAAACCTAAAGGGAAAGACCTAGCACCAAATCCAATTTGCCATCTGATCTAACTTCTGGAGGCAGTCAAAATGAGCCTTAGAATTCTTCCCTACCTTATTCCTGTGCTGAGATACAGGCTGCTCCAACCTGCTGTAAAATGCTTGATTTCGAGAGTGAGCGAAACTAATGAAAACATTGTTGGGGTAAAACCTAAAGGGAAAGGCCTAGCACCAAATCCAATTTGCCATCTGATCTAACTTCTGGAGGCAGTCAAAATGAGCCTTAGAATTCTTCCCTACCTTATTCCTGTGCTGAGATACAGGCTGCTCCAACCTGCTGTAAAATGCTTGATTTCGAGAGTGAGCGAAACTAATGAAAACATTGTTGGGGTAAAACCTAAAGGGAAAGACCTAGCACCAAATCCAATTTGCCATCTGATCTAACTTCTGGAGGCAGTCAAAATGATCCTTAGAATTCTTCCCTACCTTATTCCTGTGCTGAGATACAGGCTGCTCCAACCTGCTGTAAAATGCTTGATTTCGAGAGTGAGCGAAACTAATGAAAACATTGTTGGGGTAAAACCTAAAGGGAAAGACCTAGCACCAAATCCAATTTGCCATCTGATCTAACTTCTGGAGGCAGTCAAAATGAGCCTTAGAATTCTTCCCTACCTTATTCCTGTGCTGAGATACAGGCTGCTCCAACCTGCTGTAAAATGCTTGATTTCGAGAGTGAGCGAAACTAATGAAAACATTGTTGGGGTAAAACCTAAAGGGAAAGACCTAGCACCAAATCCAATTTGCCATCTGATCTAACTTCTGGAGGCAGTCAAAATGAGCCTTAGAATTCTTCCCTACCTTATTCCTGTGCTGAGATACAGGCTGCTCCAACCTGCTGTAAAATGCTTGATTTCGAGAGTGAGCGAAACTAATGAAAACATTGTTGGGGTAAAACCTAAAGGGAAAGACCTAGCACCAAATCCAATTTGCCATCTGATCTAACTTCTGGAGGCAGTCAAAATGAGCCTTAGAATTCTTCCCTACCTTATTCCTGTGCTGAGATACAGGCTGCTCCAACCTGCTGTAAAATGCTTGATTTCGAGAGTGAGCGAAACTAATGAAAACATTGTTGGGGTAAAACCTAAAGGGAAAGACCTAGCACCAAATCCAATTTGCCATCTGATCTAACTTCTGGAGGCAGTCAAAATGAGCCTTAGAATTCTTCCCTACCTTATTCCTGTGCTGAGATACAGGCTGCTCCAACCTGCTGTAAAATGCTTGATTTCGAGAGTGAGCGAAACTAATGAAAACATTGTTGGGGTAAAACCTAAAGGGAAAGACCTAGCACCAAATCCAATTTGCCATCTGATCTAACTTCTGGAGGCAGTCCAAATGAGCCTTAGAATTCTTCCCTACCTTATTCCTGTGCTGAGATACAGGCTGCTCCAACCTGCTGTAAAATGCTTGATTTCGAGAGTGAGCGAAACGAATGAAAACATTGTTGGGGTAAAACCTAAAGGGAAAGACCTAGCACCAAATCCAATTTGCCATCTGATCTAACTTCTGGAGGCAGTCCAAATGAGCCTTAGAATTCTTCCCTACCTTATTCCTGTGCTGAGATACAGGCTGCTCCAACCTGCTGTAAAATGCTTGATTTCGAGAGTGAGCGAAACTAATGAAAACATTGTTGGGGTAAAACCTAAAGGGAAAGACCTAGCACCAAATCCAATTTGCCATCTGATCTAACTTCTGGAGGCAGTCAAAATGAGCCTTAGAATTCTTCCCTACCTTATTCCTGTGCTGAGATACAGGCTGCTCCAACCTGCTGTAAAATGCTTGATTTCGAGAGTGAGCGAAACTAATGAAAACATTGTTGGGGTAAAACCTAAAGGGAAAGACCTAGCACCAAATCCAATTTGCCATCTGATCTAACTTCTGGAGGCAGTCAAAATGAGCCTTAGAATTCTTCCCTACCTTATTCCTGTGCTGAGATACAGGCTGCTCCAACCTGCTGTAAAATGCTTGATTTCGAGAGTGAGCGAAACTAATGAAAACATTGTTGGGGTAAAACCTAAAGGGAAAGACCTAGCACCAAATCCAATTTGCCATCTGATCTAACTTCTGGAGGCAGTCCAAATGAGCCTTAGAATTCTTCCCTACCTTATTCCTGTGCTGAGATACAGGCTGCTCCAACCTGCTGTAAAATGCTTGATTTCGAGAGTGAGCGAAACGAATGAAAACATTGTTGGGGTAAAACCTAAAGGGAAAGACCTAGCACCAAATCCAATTTGCCATCTGATCTAACTTCTGGAGGCAGTCAAAATGAGCCTTAGAATTCTTCCCTACCTTATTCCTGTGCTGAGATACAGGCTGCTCCAACCTGCTGTAAAATGCTTGATTTCGAGAGTGAGCGAAACGAATGAAAACATTGTTGGGGTAAAACCTAAAGGGAAAGACCTAGCACCAAATCCAATTTGCCATCTGATCTAACTTCTGGAGGCAGTCAAAATGAGCCTTAGAATTCTTCCCTACCTTATTCCTGTGCTGAGATACAGGCTGCTCCAACCTGCTGTAAAATGCTTGATTTCGAGAGTGAGCGAAACTAATGAAAACATTGTTGGGGTAAAACCTAAAGGGAAAGACCTAGCACCAAATCCAATTTGCCATCTGATCTAACTTCTGGAGGCAGTCAAAATGAGCCTTAGAATTCTTCCCTACCTTATTCCTGTGCTGAGATACAGGCTGCTCCAACCTGCTGTAAAATGCTTGATTTCGAGAGTGAGCGAAACTAATGAAAACATTGTTGGGGTAAAACCTAAAGGGAAAGACCTAGCACCAAATCCAATTTGCCATCTGATCTAACTTCTGGAGGCAGTCAAAATGAGCCTTAGAATTCTTCCCTACCTTATTCCTGTGCTGAGATACAGGCTGCTCCAACCTGCTGTAAAATGCTTGATTTCGAGAGTGAGCGAAACTAGTGAAAACATTGTCGGGGTAAAACCTAAAGGGAAAGACCTAGCACCAAATCCAATTTGCCATCTGATCTAACTTCTGGAGGCAGTCAAAATGAGCCTTTGAATTCTTCCCTACCTTATTCCTGTGCTGAGATACAGGCTGCTCCAACCTGCTGTAAAATGCTTGATTTCGAGAGTGAGCGAAACTAATGAAAACATTGTTGGGGTAAAACCTAAAGGGAAAGACCTAGCACCAAATCCAATTTGCCATCTGATCTAACTTCTGGAGGCAGTCAAAATGAGCCTTAGAATTCTTCCCTACCTTATTCCTGTGCTGAGATACAGGCTGCTCCAACCTGCTGTAAAATGCTTGATTTCGAGAGTGAGCGAAACTAATGAAAACATTGTTGGGGTAAAACCTAAAGGGAAAGGCCTAGCACCAAATCCAATTTGCCATCTGATCTAACTTCTGGAGGCAGTCAAAATGAGCCTTAGAATTCTTCCCTACCTTATTCCCTGTGCTGAGATACAGGCTGCTCCAACCTGCTGTAAAATGCTTGATTTCGAGAGTGAGCGAAACTAATGAAAACATTGTTGGGGGTAAAACCTAAAGGGAAAGACCTAGCACCAAATCCAATTTGCCATCTGATCTAACTTCTGGAGGCAGTCAAAATGAGCCTTAGAATTCTTCCCTACCTTATTCCTGTGCTGAGATACAGGCTGCTCCAACCTGCTGTAAAATGCTTGATTTCGAGAGTGAGCGAAACTAATGAAAACATTGTTGGGGTAAAACCTAAAGGGAAAGACCTAGCACCAAATCCAATTTGCCATCTGATCTAACTTCTGGAGGCAGTCAAAATGAGCCTTAGAATTCTTCCCTACCTTATTCCTGTGCTGAGATACAGGCTGCTCCAACCTGCTGTAAAATGCTTGATTTCGAGAGGGAGCGAAACTAATGAAAACATTGTTGGGGTAAAACCTAAAGGGAAAGACCTAGCACCAAATCCAATTTGCCATCTGATCTAACTTCTGGAGGCAGTCAAAATGAGCCTTAGAATTCTTCCCTACCTTATTCCTGTGCTGAGATACAGGCTGCTCCAACCTGCTGTAAAATGCTTGATTTCGAGAGTGAGCGAAACTAATGAAAACATTGTTGGGGTAAAACCTAAAGGGAAAGACCTAGCACCAAATCCAATTTGCCATCTGATCTAACTTCTGGAGGCAGTCAAAATGAGCCTTAGAATTCTTCCCTACCTTATTCCTGTGCTGAGATACAGGCTGCTCCAACCTGCTGTAAAATGCTTGATTTCGAGAGTGAGCGAAACTAATGAAAACATTGTTGGGGTAAAACCTAAAGGGAAAGACCTAGCACCAAATCCAATTTGCCATCTGATCTAACTTCTGGAGGCAGTCAAAATGATCCTTAGAATTCTTCCCTACCTTATTCCTGTGCTGAGATACAGGCTGCTCCAACCTGCTGTAAAATGCTTGATTTCGAGAGTGAGCGAAACTAATGAAAACATTGTTGGGGTAAAACCTAAAGGGAAAGACCTAGCACCAAATCCAATTTGCCATCTGATCTAACTTCTGGAGGCAGTCAAAATGAGCCTTAGAATTCTTCCCTACCTTATTCCTGTGCTGAGATACAGGCTGCTCCAACCTGCTGTAAAATGCTTGATTTCGAGAGTGAGCGAAACGAATGAAAACATTGTTGGGGTAAAACCTAAAGGGAAAGACCTAGCACCAAATCCAATTTGCCATCTGATCTAACTTCTGGAGGCAGTCAAAATGAGCCTTAGAATTCTTCCCTACCTTATTCCTGTGCTGAGATACAGGCTGCTCCAACCTGCTGTAAAATGCTTGATTTCGAGAGTGAGCGAAACGAATGAAAACATTGTTGGGGTAAAACCTAAAGGGAAAGACCTAGCACCAAATCCAATTTGCCATCTGATCTAACTTCTGGAGGCAGTCAAAATGAGCCTTAGAATTCTTCCCTACCTTATTCCTGTGCTGAGATACAGGCTGCTCCAACCTGCTGTAAAATGCTTGATTTCGAGAGTGAGCGAAACTAATGAAAACATTGTTGGGGTAAAACCTAAAGGGAAAGACCTAGCACCAAATCCAATTTGCCATCTGATCTAACTTCTGGAGGCAGTCAAAATGAGCCTTAGAATTCTTCCCTACCTTATTCCTGTGCTGAGATACAGGCTGCTCCAACCTGCTGTAAAATGCTTGATTTCGAGAGTGAGCGAAACTAATGAAAACATTGTTGGGGTAAAACCTAAAGGGAAAGACCTAGCACCAAATCCAATTTGCCATCTGATCTAACTTCTGGAGGCAGTCAAAATGAGCCTTAGAATTCTTCCCTACCTTATTCCTGTGCTGAGATACAGGCTGCTCCAACCTGCTGTAAAATGCTTGATTTCGAGAGTGAGCGAAACGAATGAAAACATTGTTGGGGTAAAACCTAAAGGGAAAGACCTAGCACCAAATCCAATTTGCCATCTGATCTAACTTCTGGAGGCAGTCAAAATGAGCCTTAGAATTCTTCCCTACCTTATTCCTGTGCTGAGATACAGGCTGCTCCAACCTGCTGTAAAATGCTTGATTTCGAGAGTGAGCGAAACGAATGAAAACATTGTTGGGGTAAAACCTAAAGGGAAAGACCTAGCACCAAATCCAATTTGCCATCTGATCTAACTTCTGGAGGCAGTCAAAATGAGCCTTAGAATTCTTCCCTACCTTATTCCTGTGCTGAGATACAGGCTGCTCCAACCTGCTGTAAAATGCTTGATTTCGAGAGTGAGCGAAACTAATGAAAACATTGTTGGGGTAAAACCTAAAGGGAAAGACCTAGCACCAAATCCAATTTGCCATCTGATCTAACTTCTGGAGGCAGTCAAAATGAGCCTTAGAATTCTTCCCTACCTTATTCCTGTGCTGAGATACAGGCTGCTCCAACCTGCTGTAAAATGCTTGATTTCGAGAGTGAGCGAAACTAATGAAAACATTGTTGGGGTAAAACCTAAAGGGAAAGACCTAGCACCAAATCCAATTTGCCATCTGATCTAACTTCTGGAGGCAGTCAAAATGAGCCTTAGAATTCTTCCCTACCTTATTCCTGTGCTGAGATACAGGCTGCTCCAACCTGCTGTAAAATGCTTGATTTCGAGAGTGAGCGAATCTAATGAAAACATTGTTGGGGTAAAACCTAAAGGGAAAGACCTAGCACCAAATCCAATTTGCCATCTGATCTAACTTCTGGAGGCAGTCCAAATGAGCCTTAGAATTCTTCCCTACCTTATTCCTGTGCTGAGATACAGGCTGCTCCAACCTGCTGTAAAATGCTTGATTTCGAGAGTGAGCGAAACTAATGAAAACATTGTTGGGGTAAAACCTAAAGGGAAAGACCTAGCACCAAATCCAATTTGCCATCTGATCTAACTTCTGGAGGCAGTCAAAATGAGCCCTCAGAATTCTTCCCTACCTTATTCCTGTGCTGAGATACAGGCTGCTCCAACCTGCTGTAAAATGCTTGATTTCGAGAGGGAGCGAAACGAATGAAAACATTGTTGGGGTAAAACCTAAAGGGAAAGACCTAGCACCAAATCCAATTTGCCATCTGATCTAACTTCTGGAGGCAGTCAAAATGAGCCTTAGAATTCTTCCCTACCTTATTCCTGTGCTGAGATACAGGCTGCTCCAACCTGCTGTAAAATGCTTGATTTCGAGAGTGAGCGAAACTAATGAAAACATTGTTGGGGTAAAACCTAAAGGGAAAGACCTAGCACCAAATCCAATTTGCCATCTGATCTAACTTCTGGAGGCAGTCAAAATGAGCCTTAGAATTCTTCCCTACCTTATTCCTGTGCTGAGATACAGGCTGCTCCAACCTGCTGTAAAATGCTTGATTTCGAGAGTGAGCGAAACTAATGAAAACATTGTTGGGGTAAAACCTAAAGGGAAAGACCTAGCACCAAATCCAATTTGCCATCTGATCTAACTTCTGGAGGCAGTCAAAATGAGCCTTAGAATTCTTCCCTACCTTATTCCTGTGCTGAGATACAGGCTGCTCCAACCTGCTGTAAAATGCTTGATTTCGAGAGTGAGCGAAACGAATGAAAACATTGTTGGGGTAAAACCTAAAGGGAAAGACCTAGCACCAAATCCAATTTGCCATCTGATCTAACTTCTGGAGGCAGTCAAAATGAGCCTTAGAATTCTTCCCTACCTTATTCCTGTGCTGAGATACAGGCTGCTCCAACCTGCTGTAAAATGCTTGATTTCGAGAGTGAGCGAAACTAATGAAAACATTGTTGGGGTAAAACCTAAAGGGAAAGACCTAGCACCAAATCCAATTTGCCATCTGATCTAACTTCTGGAGGCAGTCAAAATGAGCCTTAGAATTCTTCCCTACCTTATTCCTGTGCTGAGATACAGGCTGCTCCAACCTGCTGTAAAATGCTTGATTTCGAGAGTGAGCGAAACTAATGAAAACATTGTTGGGGTAAAACCTAAAGGGAAAGACCTAGCACCCAAATCCAATTTGCCATCTGATCTAACTTCTGGAGGCAGTCAAAATGAGCCTTAGAATTCTTCCCTACCTTATTCCTGTGCTGAGATACAGGCTGCTCCAACCTGCTGTAAAATGCTTGATTTCGAGAGTGAGCGAAACTAATGAAAACATTGTTGGGGTAAAACCTAAAGGGAAAGACCTAGCACCAAATCCAATTTGCCATCTGATCTAACTTCTGGAGGCAGTCAAAATGAGCCTTAGAATTCTTCCCTACCTTATTCCTGTGCTGAGATACAGGCTGCTCCAACCTGCTGTAAAATGCTTGATTTCGAGAGTGAGCGAAACTAATGAAAACATTGTTGGGGTAAAACCTAAAGGGAAAGACCTAGCACCAAATCCAATTTGCCATCTGATCTAACTTCTGGAGGCAGTCAAAATGAGCCTTAGAATTCTTCCCTACCTTATTCCTGTGCTGAGATACAGGCTGCTCCAACCTGCTGTAAAATGCTTGATTTCGAGAGTGAGCGAAACTAATGAAAACATTGTTGGGGTAAAACCTAAAGGGAAAGACCTAGCACCAAATCCAATTTGGCCATCTGATCTAACTTCTGGAGGCAGTCAAAATGAGCCTTAGAATCTTCCCTACCTTATTCCTGTGCTGAGATACAGGCTGCTCCAACCTGCTGTAAAATGCTTGATTTCGAGAGTGAGCGAAACTAATGAAAAACATTGTTGGGGTAAAACCTAAAGGGAAAGACCTAGCACCAAATCCAATTTGC